>NC_047533.1:72379695-72478315 GCF_012275295.1 Melopsittacus undulatus | reverse complement strand
CTGATGACCCATTTACAGGGGACCTGGAACGTGTTTGTGGAGCTGGATGGTTTTCTTGGCACTGCCCACACTGGACAGCAGAGAACTCCAGCCTGTCCCTGGACACGCAGAGGGACGGCTCAGCCACCATGGCACGGAGGCGGACCTGGAATGTGGGGCTCTCCTCTGACCTACAGAAGGACAGAGCATCCAGTTGAGAGCCCACCCGATACTCGCTGCTGTGCCCAACCTGCTGCCTGCCCCAGAAGCTGGAGTACCTTGATGGGCAGGAGCACATCCACTTTTCCCAGGGGCACGTTGGCACTTTGTGGGTCGAAGCACACTTCAAATGTCTTGCTCTCACAGGAGGGCAGGCGCTTCACACGCTCCAGGCACACGCTGAAGCCTGAACACAGCAAAATAAAGCAGCTGAGATATGCAAGCAACAGGAAATGGCTCAGAAGCACGGTAAGGCCACAGGGGTGTCCTGGCTGGCAGCTCTGGAAAGACCCCTTTGCATCTCCAGAGAAGCTGCTCTTCTCCCTTTGGCACTGCCCAAAGCAAAGGACTTTCACAACCAGAATCCAGGGGTTACATAGTAAAAAGGAATCACATTGCTTGAGGAACTCCAGCAATTCCTTCATCAGGCGTCTCAGGGAAGGATGCATAGACCTCTCCAAAGGAGAATTGCCACCTAAGATACTAAATGCTGGGGTGTTCCCTGACAGCGGCTTAGAAGAGACGACTGGCCACCCCGCAGAGACAGCAGTCACCATGTGGTGGAGCTGCAGCCTTACCTCAAGGCCTCTTTGGGAAGCCTGTTTCCATAGAGCAGAGGATCCCACAGGCCGGTCAATAAAGGCTGAGCAGAAGTGCTCTGGCACTATGAACTCTAAAACAAAGCACTTCCGAACCACAGAGGGTCCATCTGTTTGCAACATAAACCCTCAGAGTGCACAAAGAAACTGGGATGATGCTCACGGGAGCCAAGAGCAGAAGATGCTGAGAGGCGATCAAGGTGATCAGCCCTTCTGGCCCCTGCAATCAGATTTAGGGCAGCCACAGGCAGAGCAGGTCTCTGGGCACTGCTCGCCAGAAGTCAGGCTCTTGAACAGGGCACCCAGCACGGGGGTACTAAGGAGGAAAAAGCTGTCCAAGGAAGTACTCAAATCTCCCCGTGACCAATGGCTTCAGCTGATGTGTCAGAGATAGCTCCTTCAAGCCCCCGTGAAGCCTCTCCACCATGGTTACCTGTGTTATACAGGACATATCCATCGACACGGAAAGATGCAGGGAAGTGCCGGTGTTGGTGATCTTCACCATGTGTGTGTGGATGTCACCAGGAACAACATAGCCAAGGTCCAGGATGTATTCGGGCAGCTCAGCTCTGAAAGGAGGAGTAAGGACACTCTGTAAACCCCAGCATGGCGTGGGCTGGAGAAGCAAATGGAGTGGATAATTCTGTATTCACTGCTCTGAAAGCTCAAGCCAAGCCCAGGAAACCCAAGGCCTGAGCACCCAGTAATAACACTTGGCTAAGTCATGGGGAGTGCAGGGCCTAGGATTTATCAGCCACCAATGGGATCTTCGAGTGACTTTAAAGTGGGTACTGGACACAGTTCCTATGCTGCAAAAAGCCATTGCAGACAAGTCCACTGCATCTCCACTGATCTCAATCAAACTGCTAAGCTGGTGTCCAGCCCAAGCCTGAAACTGCTTCAGGACCTTGTCATAGCATTTCCTTGCAGAGGCCTTTGGCAGGCAATCCCACTTGGTAAAGTGCATAAGGGATCTGGACCATTCCCTGCTCTTCCTGCATAGTGGGGTCTGTTTCTTGTCACAAAAACGCCAGCTTTGAGATGCCCCTTTCAGAGCTGGTCAGCAGGGGTGGTGCCTGTGCTGTCTGCAAGGGCTTGCTTGTCTGCACCCCTCAGCTCTGAGAACAGAACCCAGCAACTGTGGGGAGGGGAGCACCTCCAGAGCTCAGGGGAGCACTGTGCAAGCGAGGACACCGAGCTGCCCACAGGGAGCACATCATAGCTCTCAGCATCAGGCCCCTTCTGAAGTCCTCAGCTGTTCCCAGCTCTGAGACACAAGGAGCTCTCAGGAGCAGGCCTGCACTGATGGCTGTTACCCTCGGGGCCCCTGCACACAGGCTACAGGACTCCCTACTAACTTGAGAAGCCTCCGATGTACACGCTGGTGAAAGGCAGTGTCCTCTGGGGGATGGGAGCTGAGAGCTTTCTGCTGCTCCACGGCATGTTCCTCCATCAGCATCTCCTCCATCTGCATCTGCAGCTGAGCATCCCACTGAGGAAAGTAAAGACAGGGGCTGCTTAGCAAAGGTCCTTCCCAAGGCACAAGCTTGTCTCAGGTGGAGGATCCCACCCTGCTCTTGTTGAGAGAGGCGATGGAGTCATTCTGTCTCACTGCTCAGTGTCTGGGACACTTCCTGCTCTCTCAGGCAGGATCATAGCTCCAAAGAAATGAACTCCAGTGTCTCTCCCTGCCCAGTTATCAAAGCTGATCTGGACACATGGACAGACAAGCCAGAAACCTTCCAAAGCTCCAAGTATGTCCCTGCCCCCAGTTAGTGCCAAAGCAGCTTGGGCAAAAGCTCTCCTGGAAAGGGAACCATGAGAGAGCTGGAGCCTCTCGGAGATCCAGAACACAGCACAGCCTCAGGGTGCATTCAGGCTGCTGCTTTACATGCTGTAAAGCTGGCAGGGCTTGGCCAGTGAGCAACAAAACCCCCAGCACCGACCTGAATGTCCTTCAGAG
Organism: Melopsittacus undulatus; assembly: GCF_012275295.1. Classification (NCBI taxonomy): domain Eukaryota; kingdom Metazoa; phylum Chordata; class Aves; order Psittaciformes; family Psittaculidae; genus Melopsittacus; species Melopsittacus undulatus. The sequence continues at coordinate 72,475,555 of NC_047533.1, read as the reverse complement.
CACCATAAACCCAACTGCTTGAGCACAGCCCTTAGCATCTCCTGGGGTAGTCAGGAGCTGGTGCATCTCCAGGAGGGACAACTCCCAGAGGTGGGCAGCCCATGGGGCACGCTGAGCTGACACAGTCCGTGGCCAGGGCTGTGCAGGGAGGCACCCAGTGCCAGCAGAGCCCTGGGCACAGGGCCGTGGGGCGCAGGGGCTCCAGTGACACGCAGGAGGGTGGCACGTGTGGGACAGGGCAGCAGCTCTACTCACCATGGTGCCCGAGTCGTCCATGCGGGGCTCGGCTGCCACAGCCTCCCCCAGAGCAATGGCCTCGTCTCTCTGGCTGCCTTTGTCCAGCTTTTCTTGGGCCTTTTGGAGGATCTTCTCATATTTGGCGTTGCCTGAAAGCACAGAACACCACCAATAGCAGTGGGGCAGCACAAATCCCATGGAAGACGGGAAGCCCCATTCCCCAACACGCAGACACAAACTGCTCCAGCAATGGAGAGAAAGGCGATCCTGCTGCATCTCACCCCCAGCCGTCTTTCTCACCACACAGGAGCATCTCAGCCCCACAACGTGATGCAAACCCAACCCTGTCAAAATCCCTGCCAGCCTCTCTTGCAGCTTCCCTGTGCTTTTCTGCCCAGCCCTCGTCTTCCCAGACCTCTGGCATACGCTGGCAAGCTGTGCAGGATGGTTCCTGCGGCAAAGCCACACGGGCTCGTCTGCCAGAGACCAAGGAAGCAACCAGAGGGCTGAGTTTGCCTGACAGCCCTGAAACCTCCAGGCCTGGCGGAGGTGCCTGTGAGCTGCCCTATGGGCATATGGCATGGGGGAAAGCCAGGTGACCTTCCTGGCGAGCAGACAGGCAGTGCTCACCTTTGATGTTCCTGGGCAGGTCCAAGTGGATCCTGGGAAAGGTCCCTTCTCCTTTCAGGCAGATTTTTCTGGCTCCAGGTGACCCACTTGGATCTGGAAAGCCCTGCAGAAGACTCCAGGCACTCCTGGCAGGTAATAGACTTTCAGCCCTTGCTGCTTGCCAGGTTCAACGTAACCCTGCGGGGCACAGAAGACGGAGGGAGGTAGTGTACCAAAGAGGACTCAGTGGAGGGATGGCTCACACGACAGACACGCTGAGGACACAAGACAGCTTCTCATACATAAGGAAACATCAGACATCACCACCTCCAGCTTTCTTGTACCCAAACGCCCGAGTCCTCCTACACCAAGATGCAGTATGTCCTTCAGAGGCCTCGCAAGGCTGCTCTCTGCTCAGCATGAGCACAGCCTCTTCTGCTGGACAGGGTTTACCCTCCTGCTAGCCAGAGCCAGGCACAACAAACCAAAGCTCTTTCACCAGCTGCTCTGGAAGAGCACCGAAGGGCCTGCACTTCCAGCAGGGCCAGCAGCTCCTGGCAGCAGCTTGCAGGAGAGGACATCAGCGTGTCATCCCTCAGGCGGAACAAGCACTGAGGAAGGTGGAAGCCACTTGGCCCTTTGCTTCCTCTTTCCCATTGCAAAAGGGCACCAAGGCAGGAACACTGCTCCAGCTCTAAGACACCCAGGCAGGATGGACAACTGGGATGGAGTGATGCTCCAGTGATGGCACAACCAGAGAGCTCAGCACTCAGCTCCAGAGAGCTCCCGCAACCATCGTGCCTCCCACCTGCTTGGTTGCCTGTAGGACTGCAGAGCCAGCAGCGGCCAAGGCCAGTCAGGGGCTCCATTAGGATTGTGCTCGATGCACCTCCTCTGCCTCTACAGCAATCGCTCACAGCCCCGTCCTCTCCTGCCTGGTTTTGGACGGGGGTTGTGTGCTCATTCCCCCTATTTTCCCCCAAAACTCTCTCCTGGGCAGCCTGACACAGGCCGGGTGAAGCCCTTGTGCTACTCACCATGCTGGGCACGGACCAGGGGCACGCCAGGTAGAGGGCTGGCTTGCAGGTGCCTGTGCCTGGGCTCAGCACCACAAGGCAAATCCCAGCTTCCCACTGTTCTGCAGGGTCACTGCTGCTTCCGAGACTTTGTTAAACACCTGAGGAGAGGACAGAAGAGGCAGGAAGTGACAGGCACACGTCTGCTGCTCACAATTTCATTCCTCTTCCATTGGGTCGAAAGCAAAGGAACAAAGCCCAGAAGCAGGGAGCGCACAGGAGAGATGGGCACTGGGCTCTCTGGGTTAACCCGGACAACCCGCGACTGCAGGGTACCTCTGAGCCCTACACAGGGACAGGTATTTGTGGCAGAGGTGCAATTACAACCATGGAAAGATCAGGAAGAAACAAGGAGGGGACACAAGCCCTCTGCACTTGAAGGTGTCACCCAACAGCGAGCTGAAACACAGGAGGAGGCACTGAGGCATTTCAGGAGAAAAGGCTCCTGAACACAAGTATTTGTGGGCAAAATACAAGCCAAAGGGAGACAAACAGGGCAACGCACACACGGCCAACAGCTGGAAAACAGCTGTGGGTTGTAACTGGAAAGAAGTATAGTGAGGGTTATTCTGGGACATTCAATCCAGCTACAGTGACTGGAAGCCCAAGTCAGCTGCCTCCTTGGCCAATGAATCAGGAGCATTGAAAGAGAGCACCTCCTTGCACCTCTGGCTTTAGGAGCGCATCAGCGGATGGACATCTGAGGGACACATCCCTCTGGAGATCACCACTGGGATCCTGCCTGCCCCAGGAGGCAGCGGTAGTTTCCCTCCAAGAGGAGGGATTCCCAGCTTTGGGCTGGGCTGGAGATGGCCATTTAACACACCAGCTTGGAGCTATCCACCCAAACGCTGGACTTCCGAGCCACAGAGCCAGCAGAGCAGCTGGGAAGGGGGGAGAGCCCTCGACCCCGGGGGGGGCAGCAGCCCACCGGTCATGGCTGGAGACAAGGAGCTCTGACAAGAGCAGCGTGCGGTACCTGCAGCCCGCAGTCGATCTCGGTGGTGTCCAGGAGGTAGCTGATGCCTGAGGCCTCCCCACGCAGAGCCACCTCGTTAGCAGGAGTCCAGAGCTCTCTCCGGATACACCATGCTGAAGGGAGCCTCAGGAACTCCTCTGTTGAGCAGGAGCACCTGCAGCAGCAGCAAGAAAGCAACATGGAAATACATGAAGAATCCTCTTTACTTACTGAAGGCTCACTTCTTTCCTACTTTAGCAATTTACATCTGTAAAAGGCAGAAGATGCTGAGCGCTGCTGCCAAATACAACAGGACAAGTTCTGCCTCAGGGCTTTTTCATGCAAAGCAGGGATAATTCACACAACAGAGCCACTCTGGCCTTATTCCCCCTGACACAGAGCACTCCACTTGACCTGCAGTGGCAAGGACCTGCTCAGCACCACCAACCTGATTCAGACCCATCCCACACCTCCACCAGGCTCACTGCTGCCCACGAGCCATCCAGATCCACCCCATGCCCTGCCACCCGTCCTGCTCACCCCGTAGCTGTGGCTTGAGCCAACAAACACCTTCCCGACGCTCAGCTGGTCGCAGCTGAGTTCCACCTGGGGCCCGACGCCTTCCCCGCTGATGCACAGTGGGCAGCCTGGTCTCACAGCCTGTGGAGGGAAATCTCTGTGAGCGCAATTCCTTCTGCTACCCGGCACTTTCCAGGTTGTCTCAGTGCTGCTGCCGGTCCCTGGCCTGCATGGAACCACCTCCAGATGCTCCAGGAGAAGATACGGGACCCATCTCGTCCCTCAGGAGATCAGCCTTGGGGCTGGTTTCTCATTTCTAACCAACCCCCTGGGATGGTGTCTCAGAGAACCACAGAATGGTTTGCGTTGGAAAGGACCTCAAGATCATCCACTTCCAGCCCCTTGCCATGGACAGCGACACCTTCCACTAGACCAGGCTGCTCCAAGTCCCATCCAGCCTGAACTTGAACATTGCCAGGGACGGAGCAACTTCCTTGGGCAGCCTGTTCCACTGCCTCACCACTCTCACAGCAAACAATTCCTTCTGGATATCTAAACTAAATCTCCCCTGTTTAAGCTCAAACCCATCACCCCTTGTCTCATCCCTCCAGCCCTGGAAAACCAGCCCTCTCACTGAGCAGATCACATAAGCCAGACATGTACTGCTAACATGCACATCCCTTGGTGCAAAGGCAACCGAGACCTCAAGGCTTACAGCCAAACTCCAGGGTGGCTTCTTTCCCTCAGATTTGCTAGAGATGACAGAGCACAAGATCTTCAGTCTGAAAGCTGCTCTCAGCCACTGAAGCCTGAATCCTGGCTCAAATTGGACGAGATCTCACTGCCATCCCATTCTACTCTGCACACAAGGTGAGCAGCACCAGGAGGAGGAGAGAGCCACGCAACCAAGACTCATCTTGGAGGTAAATGGTCTACAGGCTCCTGGTGCTCCTTCATTAAAGCTGTGTGTGTTGCAAATGCTGGCAAACCCGTGCCAGGAAAGCTTATTCCTTCACTGCTTTGTCTCTTCTGGGGTCAGGAAGCCAGAGCCAGGCATCCTGAGCCCTGGCCTCAGACAGGAGACCACCGGGAACCGCAGGGACAGCAGCATGTGCCAGCACTGTCCTCTTGAGCCCTCCAGAGCTACACGAGATCCCAGTGGGCTGGAAGAGTGTTTGTACCTCCTCGGTGGGAACAGGAGCAGGAGGAAGGAGCTGTACCTGAGATGTCACAGTAGGCTGCCTCTTGGTAGACTCTGGCTTCTTTGGGCTTAAAGATCACATTGATTTCAAGTGAAGAATTTGGCAAGATATCTCCCTCCTGAAACAGAAGTGACAGCAAACCATTTATCTTCAAACAGCACATTCTTGTTGCCACTACAGCCCTGTAAGCCTTTATTTAGAGCATCAGCAAAGAGCAAGGAGCAAGCAACACTTGTCAACAGAATTTAGAGGAGAGCTTGGAAGCAGCTGCAGAAACACCTTCCAAAGTCCCTCGCCTTTACTGGCACCCGGAAGGGGCTTTTGTTACCCTCAGAAGAGACTGAGCTCTGGCTCAGGGATTTAAGTCTGGGCCACGCTACCAGTTTCTGCAACTCTCTGCTGCTTCCTCAGGGTCTTCTCTCTCTGCTGCTCTCCCACAGGATCCTGGCCCTGGTGCTCAGGCCCAGGAAGCCTTGTCACACATTTCAGCAGGCACCCCTGGTTTCTATAGGCTCTCAATTCCTCCAACTGCCTTAAGCAAAGGCACCTCGTACAGCCCTTCAGCCCTAGCATTACAAATACACTTGACGTAAGTAGCTTCACCTCTGGCAACCGTAATAACGCTCTACAGGAATTCAATATTGAGTTGACGGAAGCAGATAAAAAGAACAGAGTCATTTTTCTATCAGCACAGCCAGGCTCTGATTCCACTCTGCTCTTGGCTATTCTCAGGAATTTGTCCAGAAGAGCCTTGAACTGACTGGAGCCTCCAGCACTCCTGCAGCATCAATATTTACTAGCTACGGTTCTGCCACTGACACAGCACTGACAGCTTAGAGGACAGCCCCACAAAAATTAAAGAGCTACAACATGGGAAGTTATTGGCCTGCAGCTGCAAGTAGTTCCCTGATGCACAACCTGCTCTGAGTCAGGAGAACACGGGCAAGGACAGGCAGAGAAGAACCCTTTCAAACACCAACCGCCAGTAACTGCAAAAGTCTGAAAGAGTAAAGTCACTTGGATTCTTCTCAAAACCTGCACAAAGTCCCCATGTGGGACAGGAGACACTGCCCATGACACAAAGCCCTTGCTGCCCCGGCCTCCTCCCATTCCTGCATCCCCATTCCTCTAGCCAGGGCAGCTGGAGCTGGCTCAGTGCCTCAAGGCATCTGTCTGACTCTGCAGTTGATCCCGGCCCCAGGTAACCCAAACTCAACATCACAACGCTGAGCTGCCACTGCACCAAAAAGTACAGCTTCAGCAAGAACCTGGAGAACACTGCAAAGGTGCATCTCAAACAGTGAGGAGTGCAAAGGAGAGCCCGGCAGGGTTACTGCGAGTGCCCAAGGCCCTGGGGGCATGATTTGCTCCATACCGAGACCACACTGACTGCTGGCATCATTCTGTACACACTCTTTAACTAGTGCAGGAGGGAGCTTAGAGCTTTGGGCACCTGCCATTGCTTCCTTTACAAGCTAATCAGAGGAGGGTGCAGCACACACACCCCCTTGCCAGGGATGATGCCTTGCTGGCCACCAAGCACCACAAAGCCATCCAGTGAGGCACCACGATCATCACAAGGGACACATCTCCATACATCCAAGGTGCTGCTGGGTCCCAAGGCACTGCCAGATTAGACTTCTCTACGGCACCTGAGGAAAAAGCTTATGGGCTAGCACTAAAGCCTCTCCTTTTCTAGGGATCAGCACAGCTCTCAGGAACAATCCTGATACAGCACCCCCACTGGAGCCTTGCATTCATAGCCTCCATCCCAAGAGAACTGACCCAACACTTAACAGGCTCAAGAGCAAGACTCTCCATGGGAAAAGGATTGTTCCATAAAGAATGGAATTCATGGAAATCAAGAGACTGATAACGCTGCACAAGACAGCAGGGGAGAGACTCCTGTAGGAGCCTGCTTTGATTCAGCCCTAGAGCAAACCATCTATCAGGAACACGGCCATTTAGGAAAGGTTTCCACACACAGCTTGGGGCCAAGCTACACTTCACGTCTCTGCATCATCCCATCTTGATGTGGACAGGACTCAGCCACAGTTCCAGACCTCCCCTTAATGCACCTCAGGAGCTCAAGAGCAGCTTAAGCTCATTGTGGAGACACAGCAACTGGAATGAAGCAGGAGCCCTGGGGCACACTCCAGAACCAGCTCACACACCACAGGATGCTCTGAAGGCTCAGCTCAGCAGCTCCCACTCTCCCCAATATCCCTGCTGCTCTGACACAGTCTCTTGCTCACATCATGCTGCTGCCAGCTACAGTGCTGTGAGACCGCACTTGTGCTGGCACTGGTGGCTCTCAGCCTTACATGCGCTGCAGGAGCAAGCAAGAAGAGAACAGCAGCCCCTTCCTCAAAAACAAAATCAAAACATAAACTAGTTTCACCCACTGGAAAGAAAGAAGAGGTTGGGATTATTCCAGGCTTCACTCCAAGATGAGAAGGGATGTTGCACTGCTCAGACAGCAGCCATTCTTCAGCTCAGACCATGTGAATACCCACAACAACGGCTCTGGCTGATTGAAGGACATGGGGGTTTTGCTTGCATCACCAGGAAAGTGAGCAGTTTTCTCTACCTATCTGCAGTAGAACTCAAAAAGCTTGTTTAAACCTGCCAGCCTCGTGTCCAGGCTCACAGATGGCACTGGAAGGGACACTCAGATGTGGTATACATCCAGGTTTTAGGAATGGATTGCTGTCCCCCCGATTAAACTTGGGCTCAATTTGGACTCCTTTCCACAGGAGATCATTTCATTCTGCAGGTCAGGATGTGAACTAACAGTGCACCAGTGGCCTTTCTTCACCCCCATGCGCTACATGGAAATGTGTCCTTACAGAGAGTAACTGATACCTCTGAACACTGTGAGGACACTCATGAAGTGCCCTTGAGTCACAGCCCTTGCAGCAGAGCCCAGCCTGGGGTCGGCTCTTGCTGCTGCTCAGAAATGCTTTCTGCAACAAGTGCCCCCAGCCTCACCAGAAACCTGATGTCTCCTCTCTTGGCACATGGAGCAGCTGACGTGGGATCTGCCAAGGGACCTCATTCAGAGAGGAGAAGGACGAGGAGCAGGAAGGAAGGTTCTCAGCCATCACTTACCATGGGCACAATGCTGAAAATATCACTGCAGAAAGGCATGGAGTCTCCCTGCACCTCTGTCCCCTGGCTCTGGGAGGTGCAGACGGGAAGGGAAGGGTGTTCTCTGAGAGGGGGGACCACCCCGTGCTCCTTAGGAACATCAACCAGCTTGTCCTCTTCCTGCCTCTGCAGCCTGTGCCATGGGAGAGACAAACCAAGGAGATCATTGAAGAAGCAGCAGATTTGCAGAGCCTGTCCTGTCCGTGCACGACCAGCAAAGCACTTGGTGAGGAAGAGCAGCAGCTCAGCACGGGGCTGACCCTGAGACACAGGCTCCCCCATGGATCCCATTATTCCCAGCACAGCAGCGAGTTTTACTCCTCACTGACAAGCTCATCAGAGGTTTCTTAAAGCTGGCAGCCCTCAAGAAAAAGCCTCCTGCACTGGGAGGGGAGAAGCAACCAGGTTTCAGCTGCATGTTACCAGTAGCACACTTTTCCCCTCCCCTTTTGCACCCACAGGGATGAGGAGACAGTATCTGCACTGCCTTGCGCCAGAGGATCCCGGTGCACTTCCAAAGCAAACCAATGGGTTTGGCATCCCACCACTTCAGTGACACAAATGGGTTTCTGTGCATGAAAACAGAGGTGCCAAGAGAGGAAGGGACTTTGCCCAGCATCACCCAGGAAAGAAGTCAGGACCAGCATCTCTGAATGCAAACCCTATGCTGAGCCTTGAACCACCTCATCTTTTCCCTCATTTTGGCCTCCTCTGCAGAGCTGCAATGCAGTTAACCTCTGCCTTTATTGCTGGTTGCAGCAGAAATCATTCTAGTGGTTAGAGATCACAAGCGGGAGATGAGAGGGGAGCAGTGCTGCACAGTGGCTGCTCCTTACTGGGAGCCTGAAAAGTCGCACAAGGATTCCCCAAGTCACAGAAGCTTTTAAGTCTCATTTCCAGTTCATCCCCCCAGGCTGTCAGTGTTTCTCTGCTGCCTGAAATGGCAATTTCAAAGCTTCACCAGAGGCACCCTTGGAAGAACCTGCCCCATCTCTCACCACCAGGATGACACAGGTTGCTGAAGCCCAAAAGCACTTCCAAGTCCTGGCTGCCCTCCCTTCCCTGCACAGCCCTCCCCCTCCACATCTGCCCAGCCGAGGAGCAAGGCCAGAAACACCTCCTTGGGCCAGAAACCAGGACACTGGAAGGCAATTCCCCAGCCTACAGCAGGACGGCCTCCACCTTCTGGGCCAACCGAGCACTGTATCCTGCGTGTGGCTGGAAAAGGAGCCTGACACCTTAGCAAAGAAGAAACTGCTTGAGTATCATAAGAGTTGTGCCACCTGCAGCTCTTCAGTGCTACTGCTCAGTGCAGTCCCAGGTACCGAGTGCTGACACCTTCCTCAGTCTCATGGACCCTCCGCAGTGCACGCAGCTCTGAACTCAATAGTTTGTGGCTCCCAAACGTGAATTTGCCCTCTGAGGCAAGCCAGTGATTGCAATCAACCTTCTCTCCCCAAAACATCATCCTCAGCTGTAGCACGGGTGGGACTGGAATGGCAAGGGTTAAGCTCCACACTGTGCATGGCTCTGTCTGCCCTAATCCCTTCAAAAGCCCCAAGAGCCCTCTGAGGCTGTGTGTTAGTTTTCCCCTGGGGCATCTATCTTGCTGGGAGGAATCTCTCAAACAAACCTCAGCTTCTGCCGCTCCTCCTCTTCCTCATCAACAAAACGCTTCCACTGGAAGTGGGCCGTGATGCCACTCTGGTTGTGGATGACCAGGGAACTTTGCTTTGACAGCGTGAGGGAAGTCTTCTCAACTGTCAAGGAGCTCTTGTCAAGCCTGATGTCAGCATTTACAGCTGTTCCACAGAGGCTTTTGTGAACATCTTCACCTGGAACAAAGCAAAGGCAAAGTCTTGGCTCATCTCACTTGCTGATGGAAGTACAAGGAACAGGGCAATCTGCAGGCAACAGGAGAAAGAGCTGCAGTTCTGAGCTGCATCAGCAGTTCCCCACATCAGGACATTTATCGTATCCTGACAGCTGCACATGAGATGGCATGAGGATGTCCTGGCACCACCTTAGGCACCTTATTTTGGGGGATGTTCGTGGAGATTTATCCCCAAGGTGACAGCATTTACAGTGAGACTTTGCAGATGTGCCCGGGTGCCCTTTGGGCTGCCATCCCACTCAGGTCACAGGGAATTCTACATCCAAGTCACTCAGTGACGCTGAGGAGCCCACCTCAATCATGGCTTGCCCAGGCTCTCCTGCAGGCAGGAGATGCCCCCACTCTCGTGTCATCCTCATCTCCTGCTCCTCAAATATTGGCCATAGCTCTCATCTCAGAAACCAAGCGGGAGCATTTGAAATGAAATGGACAAGGGCAGAAAGAACAATGGCAAGTACAGAGCAGCTTCTGTGCTAAGCTCTGCACTCAACAGGGTGCTATGGGGCCCTCGGATCCATCTGCCAACTCCTTCTTTTGCTCCTGCTGCTCTCACAGCCAAGTGCCTCACCACTGCCAGCACATTCTCCCTTGTCAAACATGCTGCTGTTACCACTTCACCACTGGAGAAGTGAGTCCCTTCACTAGGGTAAGTGTCCGCTGGAAAGCTGGAGACTTCCAGCATCAGAGCAACACGCACAGCAGCACAGCCATTCCCAAGGGTTTCTCCAAGGTCCTGTTCACCACCTACCTTCAGACATCATTACACCCTCACATTACTGACTCCAGCCCTAGCAGCAGCTTCTTCCTAAGCCTCACCATTAAATAACTGCTGCTCACTAGGGGGGTTCTACAGAATCATTCCCAGGCTACAGCAAAGCTCAGAGCACCCTAATGGCTACTGCTGCCACACTTACTGCTCCTCACAGTCACAAGACCTCAGCGTGGCTCAGCTCTCAGCAGAGCACTCACTGTACCCATGCATCACATCACAAGAAGAGGGTCTCTACCTCAAAGGCCCTGCCAGGAACTGTAACACAACACATCGGGATGAAAAGCAATGACCAGTCAGCAGAGCTCTATGGGACAAGTTGCAGGCTCTTCAGACAGCTCTCTTGCATGTTAAAAGCCATCTCCTTTTCAATCAGGCTCCTTGCTACGCCTTCTTCCCCAACGGAGCACCCAGAATATTCCCCATCGCCCCCTGTGCACTGTGCTTAGGAAGATCTGCTGCCTTGTTACAGGCTGAAATATTCCAGCACAACAATATCTGGCAGCCAGCATGGAAGCTTTGCTCTACCCAGCGTGAAGGAGTCTTGCAGAAGGGATTCAACAGGACAATGAAGCCATCAGACGATGATGGCAGACACTGCTCTCTTTGGAAGGACACACCGAGGGTGCACCAAGCACTTACCAGTGTCATAGTGAACAATCATGGGACTTGTATAAACACCGGTCTTTGGTGGGTGAAATTCCACCGTGACTTGCATCGCTTCTCCAACGCCAAGAGTCCCAATGGAGGGATCCACAGAGAAAGGGCTGCAACACAAAGAGAGAGATCTGGGTCCTCCGTTAACTTTGCAGTCTAGTTCACTTCAGCTCTCTTGTGCAAGCAAGGAGCAAGCAAACCACAGGCGGTACAAGAAAACCAGAGCATCCAGGACCAGAAACAGAGCGGGTGACTCTCCCTGCTGAAGAATCCCATGCAGAAGAACCCTGCAGAGGATCCCGTGGTATAACATGACCTCAGCCCCCCATCCTCTGCACACACTTCTCAGCTCTTCACCTCTGCCATCCAGTTACTCACAATTCTACGGTTTTTGTGTAGCTCACTTAAACTTTTGTAATGCTTCCCATTTCTTTATTGCAAATCAGGACTGAAATAGTTCATTGCTGAAGTTCAGGAACTCTTAAAACCCTTGTCAAGGAGCTCTCAACACATGCTCTGTCACCCAATAGAGTAGTTGGCAAGTGCATTGCAAATAGATGCTAGACTTCACTGGGTACTTATTGTGGTGGTGACAACTAGGCCTGGAAATCCCAGAAGGAAACTGTACAGTGATTTACAAGTTCCTGCCCATGGAGCTCCACAGGGAAAAGCAGCAGCCTGCTTAAAGAGCACCCTAGCAGCCTGCTTAAACAGCCTTGCCAGCCTTTGGCAGAAGCTCCTCTCAGACCCTCGTGTTTCACAGGAGACAAGTTGAAAGTCTTCTGAATCCCGTTTCCTGGAGAAGAAACTGAAGCAGCTCAGGTGCACCAACTGAGACGCAGCAGGTCTTTGGTGCGTTCTTAACCTCAGCTCCTGCGCTGAGACCTCTGGGACCAAGCAACTCTCATCTCCCAGCCAACTGAACCGCCTGCCTTGCGGATGCAGTGTCATAAACACATTCCCCTCTCCGGTGCAGCAAACTGGAAAACCAGTGACTGGCTTCTGAGACCAACAGGAACAGGACAGGCTGTCTGCAACACAGTTCACCTCAGGCATTTGATGACGGGACCACCAGACTACCGTGAACTTGTGGCCTCCAGAGACCGGGTGTACTTGGTTCCTAGTGGTATGGAACCATTTCAGAAGGTTATTTGCGACCACAAGGGTGCAAACCAGCTACTCAGCTACTTGAGCCCTCTCCAGGAAATGTGGGAGAGAGACAGCTCCAGGAGAAAAGGCCCCCAGCCCTTTGCAAATGCACCAGGCACTTGGAGCACCTTTCACCTGCACCCTCCTTAGCTTTCTGGTAGTCCACTTCTGAAGCCACCGCCTGCTCCTCTCCACTTCAGAGCTCATTCTGCTTAGGCATATTTGGTCCCAGGCACCAGACCAAGCCCACAGGAAAACAAAGGCCCTGGACCTCACACTCTTATTGCCAGGGCCTCCAGAGAAATTGCTTTCATCTATGATCTCTGCTTGCTAATACAGACACAGCTGCTGAGCAACTCTTCAGTGCCTCTCACCAGCTCATTGCTTGCCCATTTCTTGATGCTGCCTTTGGGCTCCATGACCTGAGCCCCTCGAGCTGTCCTCTGCCACACAGCACCTTCTGCAGCACTCCAGCTGCCTTCCTACCTTGGCTCTTCCAATCCAACAGCATCACATCTGCAAGATGCTGCCTTGCAGACACCACTGCACTGTAAAACTTGCTTGCAGAGCTTTCTCAAAACACCATAAGCAATGGCAAACCCCACGTGTCCTGCACATGTCCAGCACCTCAGATGCTCTGCCTCCTTTTTCTCACTGTTTACAACTCCATGAGCACACAACAGCGTTTTGCACAAGAGATGAGCTCCTTTACCTCAGAGTGGTGATGCTGTAGCAAGCCTCCCGCTTCCCCACGTTGCGCACCAGCAGAGTCTTCTGGGTGCTGAACCTGACTGGACACTCAGAGAAGTTCAGCTGCTCAGGGAAGTCCAGGCTGGCTCGGGCACCTATGGCTCGGATAGGCACAAAGAACTTCTCCCTCTCTGTGATGATGATAAGCTCCTCAAAATAATCCTGCAGGGAAAGAAACAAGCTCAGCACAGTGCCTTTAGCACCATGCCTGTGCCAGAAGAACTGCTGCTGGTTTCTGTGACTCTCACAGTAGCATTCGATAATGTACTCGCACTTTTAACCTTCATGGCCTTTCATTACAGATTATTTCACAAGCAGGGGCAGCCAGGGACCATGGGGCAGATCCTCTGTACCTTTCTAGAGGCATGCTGCTTGAGGATAGGACAGACTATTCAACTACATTTAAGCAGCAAACACAAGATGAGTAAAAGGCCATGCACAGGCAGCAGACTCTCAGCCCTCAAGCCAACAGACATTCCATTAAATATTCCACCACTGAAGGACAAAAGAGCCTGAAAGAGGCAAGAGCCTCCAGCCTATGCGAGCACAACCTTCAGCACCAGCAAAGAGTCTCCCCCAGGTCTAGATCCAGTGCAACCCCACTGAACCCAGGACACTTCTTCAAAACCCACACCAGATGCCTGCTTTGGAATCCAGCCCTGCAGGTTCACCTCCCCTCAAGGCATCATCTCTCGGGACCTCCACTCTCACCTTGTTCTCATCAGGTCGGAAAAGGATGCGGTAGGTTGAAGACGTGCCCGGGGCTACCTTATAGTCCTCATCACTTGGGCTGATCAACTCAAAGTAAGGAGAGTTCCCCAGGATGACGTTCAGCAGACGAGGAACCTGCACGAAAGACACACAACTATGATTTTGTCACTTGGGGAAACTTGAGAAGGGACCAGGACAGGCCACGTGACAGCCTCCTTACCACCTTCCCAAAACACTTTTAGCTCTGAAGGTACACGCACAGAACACACAAGGCTGGACTTGAATCCCCTTTAACTGCTCCTGCTAAGCTAGCCTCTTTCCACTGCTCTTCCCTGTGCTTTGACAGGCACTTGCACACAGGTGGCTGAACAGGCTGAGAGAGGAAAACATGGCCTGCCAGAAACCAAGACTGACCAAAGAGCCACCGGGACACGGTGCACACTCGAGGTAAAGCATGACAGCAGGCAAGAACTGCACAGCCCTCGACAATCCCATCAGTCCAGGGCTTTCAAGGGGAAGCATGCTGGCTCAAAGAGCTCCTTTGGGTAGATACCACCAGTGCACGGCCAAAACCAGAATCCCCAGCATGGGAACATTTCCCCATCTTGCAGAATAACGCTGGTGAGACATTTTATTCTGCATGCGCTGCACTGCAGCAGGGAACTTGCTCTGCTGCACACCATGTGAATTCCACTGCTCTCCTCCTCCAGCCCAGTGCTCAACCTCCACAGCCCAGCACTTACCCTGTCTTTGTTCCTCAGAGCTAGCGACGCTATGTAGAACTGGTGAGGAATGTAGTTCTCAAACACCACCTCGGATGGGAAAGGCTGGAACGACCTCTGGTCCCGCTCAACGGCTGAGAACTGCAGATGCAAGACAGAGCAGAGAGAGCTTCAGCTGCTGGGAGAAAGATTAACGAAGGAAGAGCCCACACTCATCTCCAGTAAATACAGTCTCTTGGTGACTACATCTGCCCAGCTCACGCTAGGAGATGGCAGCTCACCCACCTCTGCTCTCAGCTCAGCAAAGGGTTCTGGACCATGCTGAGCAGCCTCAAGCTAAGAAGCTCTTTTGGAGGCTCTTTCTTCAGGTTGCCTTCTCCAACAGGCAAAGCAGCGCTCACCTCCAGCAGAGCCCTCTGCTAAGCTGCTCGCTCAACTCCAGACACTTGCTGGAACAGCCACCAGCACTCGGGGAGCAAGCAAAACCCAGCAGTTTCCATGAGCCTCCACAGGAAACAAGTTGCGGGTGAACTTCCCTCTGGGACAGTGGCACTGAGTCCCACACATCCCACATATCTTTTTTTGATGGAGAGCCAAGAAACCAGGCGGAAGACACCAGTACCAGGGAGGAAAGGCCAACAAGAAAGTAACAGGGCAGTTGGGAAACAGATAAATGAGGTGAATGCTGGATGGGGATGAAGTTCAGCTCTTTCCCCAGCATTACTGGGCAACCTGAGCTAGGCTGCAATTCGTATCCCCTTTCCCCAGGAGCTTTAAAGTTGCTGCTTCACTGTATTCTATTACTGCTGGTTTATTTCACAGCACTGCAGAAGCAGCTCTGAAAAGTACACACAAAGAACAAATGCTGACCCAGCAGAGGCTTTACTTGGAGATAATTCCTCCCTGCTTGGTCTCCCCTCTCCCAGCTGCACTGCTGCCACTCGAGACACACAGGCAGGTCTCCCGCTGCCCCACAAAAGCCACGGTCAGTCTGAGGCCAGAAGCTGTAGCACTGCCAGTTATTTGTGCGCCTGTCTTACGTGTTCCCACCTCGTGTGCTGTCTGGGGCAACCCTGAACTGATGTGCTACAGCTCACTTGCTGGCAACTTTCTGCTCAACAGCCCTACCTCAGTCGTCCACCCACCTGGACTGGCTGTTACACTGAGCAGTCCTGCAAGAAAAGCAGCTTTAAACATCCATCTAAGAGAGCACTGATCCAGGGAAAGCTCATCCACTCTCCTCTGCCCAGGGCGATTCCCCAGCTATCCAGCAGCCTGAAACCTCAAACACCCTGGAAGGCTCCCACGCCTTCTTCCAACCCGTTCATGCATTGACGCAATTGGGTTTCTTACAGCTTAAGTAATTGCCACAGGCCCTCAGCCTTCAAAGGCCACTACTGCCACCACTGAGGGAGTCCTGTGACCCCAAGCACGTGGCAGTTGACTACACCAAAGCCAGAGGTGGCTCTTTGAACAGCAGGATGAGAAATAGCAGCTCCTGCCCTTGTGTCCTGCCCCAGCCCTACCCCCAGTAGCGTGCTTTAGCGATGGTAGCTCAACTCCAGCAAAACCCACCAACTGCAGCACAGGTTCCATTGCTTCCTGCAGATCAGGACTTCAATGGCTCACTGCAAACACACGTTTTGCCTTTCCCCCAGCAGAAAGAACTCTACCACCACCAGTCGGAAATGACAACAGGACCTAATCATCAAGCTGCTTGGGTGAGCTGGAGGCAAGTCAGCCACAACCACGTGCCCTCTTCAAATAGCACGTTAAACAGCAAGGAAAATGCCAGGGAAAGGCTACCTTTTGATGGCAGACTTCACCCATGTCCCGAAGCTGGGCAGTCCGGGGCCGCCTCATCTCCCGAGGCCTCGCCAGCCTTTGCTTGCTGCTGAGAGACTCTTCTGCCTCTCTGACCAGCTTGGGATTACGAGATGCTACCACTCTGCTCTGGAATCCATCCGCCCTTCTGGAGGACCTCATGGGCCGGGGGGTCTTGCCACTGGCCATGTCGCAGAGCTCACCTGGAAGAAGCAACAATTGGACAATCCACAACCCCAGAACCTTAAAACCCCACACCCATGGAAGCCCCGAACCCTGCAACCTTAGGGAAGGGCCCTTAAAACTCACCCACTCCCAACCCCTGCCACGGCCACAGACACCTTCCACTAGAGCAGCTGCTCCAAGGCCCATCCGACCTGGCCTTGAACACTGCCAGGGATGGGGCAGCCACAGCTTCTCTGGGCAACCTGTGCCAGGGCCTCGCCATTCCTGGCACACCCAAAGGACACAGCCGTGTCTCCAGCCTCTGGCATCCTTCCTAAGCGCAGAACGCAGGGATGGCCTCCCCACCCTCACTCATCATTAGACCACATTTAGGCTCCATTCATAGATGTAAAACCCCACAACAGACAGCCCCTGAGCCAAAACAGCCTTTTGCTCTGGGTGCAGTCCCACCAGCCACGGAGACACACCAGGGGCTGCTGGCACTTCTCACCCTTTCTGCAAGGACCCTGCTGATGTTTCTAACTAACTCAGCACAGAGCTCAAGACTCTGGTTAAGAACCAGAGTTACTCAGGGCTACTTTGCCTGCTTGAAGTTACAAAGATTAGCTGGCAAAAACGGCTCCTTCCAGGCAGGAAACCACCCCACTGCCCAAGAGCACTTCTCCATGCAGAAGGATGCCCTCATTGTCACTTGGTAACACCCAAACTCGAGGCTCCCTACAGGCATTCCAGGCTGCCACAGCAGGAAAGAAGCAGGAAACCATCAAAGGCACAGGAGCAATTAGCTCAAATCTAAGGAAAATCCAGGAGGATATTCCCTCCTGCTTCCCTGTGTTCCACAGCACCTCTGTTGTGTGCACTTGCTCTACACAGCAAGGCAGCATCTAGGCAAAGATGGCCATTCCCTGCCCCTCGACTCTCCCCCACACCCTGCACGCAAGGCAATCACTTCACGCCTTTACGCCCAAGACAGCTACAGCACGGCACAAACGGTGTTTGTGGTGCTGGGCCCTTGGCAGCTTCAGGAAACAAGGCTACCGGTTCCTTTTGTTCTTGCAACAAACACCAGAGCTCTGCACTGCCTCTGCTCAGGAGGACCTGCTGCAGCAAGAGCTGGCCTTTAAAGCTGGAAAGAACTGCTTGTCAGGGGAGAAACCTCATGGGGATGATCCAACATTCATCTGATTTCAGGGTTTATTACCGGCTCTTAACTGCCTCATTCGTCCCAATTCTCCAAACTGTGAGTTCACTTCACTTGAAACGAATCCTGTCGTCACCCCCACAACGCTTATTTCCAGAGGGCTTCCAACCTGCACAGCCCGGCCAGCCCAGCAGCTTCCCCTGAGCCCTGGAGCAAGGCTCTTCCACAGCCCCAGAGCCCGCAGGGACCAGCCTCCCAGAGGAGCAGGAAAGGAGCACAACGGAGCAATCGGGCACATCTCCCTGCAGGGGCAGCACAAACCAGCACCCAGGACACAGCACCCCTCCAGCCCACCACCCCGGGGCTCCCTGCTCCCCACCTCACACAGACAAGGCTCCCTTTGCTGCAGGACCTACAGCCTAGCTCCAAGTCTCTACCATCGCTGCAAGCCGCACGGCAGTTCCACAGCCCCTTCAAGCCCTTCTACCTGCCCAGCCCTGCTCTTAGCCAAGGGGTGTTTAAATCCTGCGGCTATCACACAACTGCCCCATCCCTGCTGCCAACGGAGCTGCCTCCTCCCTGCCCAGGGCCAGACGCTACCTCAGCACGGCTGATTCACGCTTCTCCTGGAGGATTCCTCCCCGCAGGGCCTTGGCTCCCCAATGCCCTCGCGCTGCTCGGCACCTGTGGGCAGCTGGAGGGACAGGAGCCGCCTCGGTGGGGATGTTGCCCACCAGCACAGCAGGGAACTGCTGCTGGGCTGCCAACAGCCAGGGGAACCTGGGCACCAAAGGACAGGGCTGGCACCTGGGCTGCCCAGCCCCTCTCCTCAACGCTCTGGCTTTGCCAGCTAGGGCAGGGTTTCACCAGCACCTCCACGAAGCAGAGCTCAGAGCCTGACAGTAGCTCAAGCCTGCTCCTGCCTCAGTGCATTGAGCAGCAGCAGCTCCCTCTATGTCACAATAGGAGAGGTCCACACCCCCCGGAAAGAACGTGCTCACCCTCCCGCACCACTTCCACACCAAGGCCACCACCACTTGTGGCTCTGGGTTTTTCTCCAGCTCCAGGCTGGAGTGGAGACCCTGCTGCTTCCTGCCTTGAGCTCTCTCGCTATCACTGTCGGCCGCCTTGTCTCTCCTCTGCTGGCTTCCACGGCCACTGCAGGGCCTTGCTAAAGTTACAGCCTTGCAGATCCCTGCAGCCCCCCTACGCCTTCAATGTCTGCCCCGCACTGAAGGGCTGCAGCACCATTAAAGTGCACCTTACAGCACCAGTTGTTCACGCTCCGTGAGCAGCAGATAAATTGGTTTATACACTGCACATGAGCCAATCATTTCCCTGCTGCAGGAGTAAAGAAAAAAGCTTCCACACTGACTACAAAGCAACCATTTAATTCCTATTTTGCTGGCCCAGGAGGAGCCCACTCACACCAGGCCCATGGCCAGGCTGCCTTTGGGGTGACCCCTCTTGCTGTCCCTGCTGAGCACCCATCCATCACTTTGTACCCATTCAGCCTGCGCACACGGGCACACGCACCAGCCAAGGCCACCCAGCTTCCTGGGGCATCTCAGCTGCCAGGAGCCTCACACGTTTTCAGCACAGCCTTTGCCAGAAACAAAACCTTCCCATGAGACTCTCGGCCACAGGCAAAGCAAATCCTCACGTCTGCTTGGTGGGGATCGTGGAGCCCTCACTTTGAAACCAACACTCAGCATCTGGGGGTTTACAAACCAGCCAGGGAGGAGATGAGCCCCGAGTGCTAACTGGCTCTCCAGGCAGCCAGCCTGTGGAAACATTCCAAAACATGTCCCGCATCATGTCCAGCCACGAATCCAGGTGAAAACTGGAGAGCTCAAGCAAAGGCTTCTCTCCTCCTTTCCTAAATCCAGACAGCATTTCAAATACCCCAGTTTGGAGACCCTGACGTCAGCTGTGCAGTCAAATCTGAACTGAGGAACTGTTTTCCCTCCATCACTTTTTAAAACAAAACAGAAGTAACTTGGGCCCAACAAGTGTGATGCCTCCTTGCTCTTCTTCTCCCTTCACACTGTGAAACCATTTAACCCAGCAGCTGCCTTGCTGCAAATTTCAGAACATTCAAGAAGTTACTCACAGCTCAGGGGCAATCTCTGACACGAGCAGGGCAGCAACCGAGGCTGTGACTGCCAGGAGACAGGGCACAGAAAGATGGGCGCATTCAGGATGGAGGTTCGGGCCCAATTCAGCAAGGTACTGGCACCTCAGGTTAAACAGGAAAGGGGACAGATGTCAGGGGCACTGATAACTGTGCAGCAGCTACAGAATGGTTCAACAGTCATTCCTGGGGCTGACACTGCCTTAATCCTAACTGCCTTGGCCTCATGTCTCCACTGGCAGCTAAAAACCATCAAAGTCACCACGATACTGAGGACAGAAACATCCTACAGTACCCCCACACTGCAGGACCAGGGCTTAGTCAAAGTCACGCAGCCAGAGCAGGGCTCAGCCTCTCTTCCCTCACACCCAGCTCTTCTCTCCCTCCTGCCAGGGCCTTCTCCATGCCACCCAGCACCAAGACACACCACAGCCTAGGGAGTACAGGCTCCTCCTCTCCTCCCCCAAGATACAGAGCTTCCTTCAGAGCCTGAGCACATGGCAGCTCTTCCTGGCATCACACACATTTCAAACCATGCTTACACCCGAGCACCCACAGCACAGCAGGATCCTCCCATGGTCAGCTCCAAGGACCAGACCAGCTGCCACAAGCACTCCTTCCCTCCACCTTCTCCTGAGCAAGACAAACAACAGCCCTCACGTGCTTTACCTGCTCCACCACAGCTTGGTTGGCATCTGCAGCTTCAGACATCCCGTGGCAGCTCCATTTGCAGCAGGACTGGGCTCCTGGGCTCCTGCCTTTGCAGCAAGCTGGTCATCAACAGCAGGGCTAATACTTCTCCTGTGGGGCACCTTCAAACACCGGCACGTGGGTCTGTGATTTGAAGCAAGGGAGAGAAAGATCTGACCAGGAGACACAGGGAGGGGACAAGCCCAGCCCGTGACCTGCCTTTCAACCTGAGCCCACAGGAGCACCGGCCACAACCCCAGCACCTACGAAGCCCCACAGGCTCTTCAGAAGCTGTGAAAGGAGCAGCTTGGGTTATTTATCACTTGGGAAGCACTGGAGGGACAGGCCCATCTCTTGCTGCTGACAGGCAGCTGGGGCAGCTCCCTGCAGCACACACGCTGTGCTCAGAGGTGCTGGGCAGGCTGCAGGCACAAGCCCTGCTGTGCAACGAGCTTCCAAACTGAAGCAGGCACCAAGAAATAAAAGCAAAGATGAATGTGGCTTTACCTGCCCTGGGCAGGTGCCTTCACAGGCCCATTACAACCATGCGACAGCCACAACTGTCTGAACTCAAGCAAAACCCCAAAGCAATCGTTGCTCTGCTCAAGAATGGACCACTGGATTGTCTTTTGCTTAGTCAACTATTTGATTGCATTTGTACCTGAAAGTCTTTGGCCAAAAACACTGGGAGTTTTGTCAAACAACAGCTGTGCAGAGGCTCTCCTGGGCTGGAACCCAAGCCAGGGCTTTGATTTTTAAACAGGGCAGCCAATGCATCCCTTACAAGAGCCTCTGCTCTCTGCCATGCAGGTACTGTCAGACTCTACAGCTCTGATGGGATCGAGACCTCCGTGCTGACTGCCAGCACATCCCCTCTGGGCACTGGGAGCAGAGGGGCAGATCTTCATTTTCCACAGAATCCCAAGGGTTGGAAGGGACCTCAAAAGATCATCTAGTCCAACCCCCTGCAAGAGCAGGGTAACCTAGAGTACATCACACAGGAACTTGTCCAGGCGGGCCTTGAATATCTCCAGTGGAGGAGACTCCACAACCCCCCTGGGCAACCTCTTCCAGTGCTCTGTCACTCTCACAGTAAAGGAGTTCTTCCTGACGTTCACATGGAACCTTCTATGCTCCAGTTTACACCCATTGCCCCTTGTCCTATCCCTGGATATCACTGAAAAAAACCATCATTCTGACACCCACCCTTTACATATCTGTAAACATTGATCCTCACGAGCAGCTGTATTCTCTTCCCTTGTTATTTCCCTTATCATTATTATTATTGGTGGTAGCAGCAGTGGTTTGTGTTATACCTTAGTTACTTGACTTACCTCAGCCCCTGGGAGTTACACTCTTTCCATTCTCCTTCCCATCCCTCTGGGATCGGGGGAATTTGATTGGCAAGTACATGTTCCATACAGGCCTCGGGCCAGTGAGCACGTAGAAAAGATGAACCATCTGATCAAACAACAAATTAGGAAAATATGTCAGGAAATGAAATTCTATTGGTACCAAGGTGACCACTGGCTCTATTAAGAATTCAAACTAAACCTCGGTCGAAAGAAGAGGTTAGCCCATTTGAAATTTTATATGGAAGACCATAACAGTCCCAGTTTAAAGCAGGAAGTCTTCAGGAAGTGGCAGAAGGCTATCTCTGACAATTTTTGGTCAATCTGGGAAAACAATTGGAGGAGATAAATAAGAGAGTAGCAGGGACAAGAGCAAGAGGTTTGGATTATCCCATTCACCCTTTCAGATCTGGAGACTGGGTTTATGTTAAGAATTTTTCAGGAGATCCTCTACAGGAGAAGTGGAGCGGAACGTACCAGATATCACTGACCACCTTTACAGCAGGGAAGATAAAGGAACAACCTGCTCGGGCCGAGGGCAGGCACTGCATTAGCTGCTCAATGGCCAGGCCTGCCACATTTCTGTCAGCTGCATCAGGGCCTGAACCTCACTGGGAAAACACAATCCAATAGTACCTTCAGCTACTTCGAGCCTTATCACATCCAGCTGCTGCTTTCCAGGAAGGAAAAGGAAGGAAGGAAAAGGAAGGAAGGAAAAGGAAGGAAGGAAAAGGAATAAAGGAAAAGGAATAAAGGAAGGAAGGAAGGAAGGAAAAGGAAGGAAGGAAGGAAGGAAAAGGAAGGAAAGAAAAGGAGGGAAGGATGGAAGGAAGGGAAAGGAGGGAAGGAAGGGAAAGGAGGGAAGGAAGGGAAAGGAGGGAAGGAAGGGAAAGGAGGGAAGGAGGGAGAGCAAGGGAGAGCAAGGGAGAGCAAGGGAGAGCAAGGGAGAGCAAGGGAGAGCAAGGGAGAGCAAGGGAGAGAAAGAGAGAGAAAGAGAGAGAAAGAGAGAGAAAGAGAGAGAAAGAGAGAGAAAGAGAGAGAAAGAGAGAGAAAGAGAGAGAAAGAGAGAGAAAGAGAGAGAAAGAGAGAGAGAAAAAGAGAAAGAGAGAAAGAAAGGAAGAAAGACATGATAAGAATAAAAGGGTAGGGATCTGCACAGAGATGGAGAAAGAAGCAGCAGGGAAAGAGGAAGAGAGGCAAACAGTGGGAGAGGGAGCAGGGCAGAGAGAAGTAAGGACTACAGGATTGACAGAGATCATCAAAAGACGTGGTGGGTAGAGGAAAGGTGAGTGGGCAAAAAACAAATAGGGGCAGGGAGAGCTTGCTAGCAACACCAAGCTGTGTGGTTCGATCGATACACTGGAGGGAAGGAATGCCATCCAGAGGGACCCTGACACGCCTGAGAGGTGGCCAATGCCAACCTCATGAAGTTCAACCAAGCCAAATGCAAGCTCCTACACCTGCGTCAGAGCAATCCCAGCAATCCCAGCTACAGGTTGGGAGCAGAAGAGACTCAGAGCAGCCCTGTCCAGAAGGACTTGAGGCTGTCAGTCAATGAGAAAATGAACATGAGTGTGTGCTCACAGCCCAGAAAGCAACCGTGTCCTGGGCTGCATCCAAAGGAGTGTGACCAGCAGGGTGAAGGAGGTGATCCTGCCCCTCTGCTCTGCTCTTCTGAGACCCCACTTGCAGCACTGGGTGCAGTTCTGGTGTTCCCAACATCAAAAGGACACGGAGCTGTTGGAACAAGTCCAGAGCAGGACACGAGAACGATCAGGGGCTGGAGCAGCTCCTGTATGGAGACAGGCTGAGAACACTGGGGTCTTCAGCCTGGAGAAGAGAAGGCTGCATGGAGACCTCAGAGCAGCTTCCAGTGTCTGAAGGGGGCCTATAAGGATGTGGGAGAGCAACTCTTCATCAGGGACCAGAGTGACAGGATAAGGGGTGATGGGTTCAAGCTGAAACAGGGGAAGTTCAGGTTGGATATAAGGAAGAAGTTCTTCCCTGTGAGGGCGGTGAGGGGCTGGCACAGGCTGCCAAAGGAACTTGGGAATGCTCCATCCCTGGCAGTGTTCAAGGCCAGCCTGGACAGAGCCTTGGGTGACATGGTTTAATGTGAGGTGTTCCTGCCCATGGCACAGGCTTGGAACTGGATGATCTGAACGTCCTTTCCAACCCTAACTATTCTAGGATTCTAAAACCAGAGCAACAAACAAGACTAACAACTAAGAGAAAGAGAAGTGCAGGAGCAAGGAGCAGCTCAGAGGGATGGAGAAAGAAAGAGAAGCATCAGAAGCCCTGCAGAGTGATGGAGGAAGGGTCTGGGAGCAGCAGACACAGCCAGAGAGAGGAGAAGTAGGCAGGGAGAAAGACAGAGACGGTGGGATCCAGAATGAGCTGCAAGCAGGAGAAGGGGCTGGTAGAGAGACAGAGAAAGAAGGACTTGGAGAAGAGAGGGACGTGGAGGACAGCACAGGAATAGAAGAGAGGTCTGGGGAAGGGAGACAATGACAGCAAGGGGAAAGGGAGCGGGAGCTTGGAGAGATGAGAGGCAGACACGGCCCCAAGGGCCGGGCACTCACCACAGCTCCCGCTCTCCGTCCTGCCAGGGAACCTCTTCAGCCCAGGCCCTTCTTTCTCTGCCTCTCTGTGCTCTCCCCTTTCCTCCTGTGCAGGCCCAGGGCCAGCTGCAGGCCGCAGGCCGGGCTGGGGCAGCTCTCGGCGCTCTGGCAGTCGGGGTGCCCGGTGCCTGTGCCCACAGCGGGGCTGTCTCCATCTCCACAGGGGCTCGCTCACCTCAGCGCTGGCCCCGGCCCTCCCCTCAGCACAACCTGCAAGCCCCAGCACCAACATGGCCGCCGGCAGCCCCAGCACTACAGCTCCCAGCATGCCCCGGGGCGCTCCTCCTGCTGCCAGGCCCTGCTGGGCCACCGTCCCCTGGCCATAGGCCAGAGGGAGCAGGAGAAGGGCAGGAGCCGGAGAGGTGAGGAGCTCACCTGTGGGCTGGGGCTGTGCTGGGGTTGTTCCATGTCCCGTCTGCTTCTGCCCCACTTGTCAGCACAACCAAACAGCTGCTTTTGTGTCTTACCAGTAGAGCTGAGCATCTGCTTTTGTGTCTTACCAGTAGAGCTGAGCATCTGCTTGTGTCCCTTACCAGTAGAGCTGAGCATCTGCTTTTGTGTCTTACCAGTAGAGCTGAGCATCTGCTTTTGTGTCTTACCAGTAGAGCTGAGCATCTGCTTTTGTCCCTTACCAGTAGAGCTGAGCATCTGCTTGTGTCCCTTACCAGTAGAGCTGAGCATCTGCTTTTGTGTCTTACCAGTAGAGCTGAGCATCTGCTTGTGTCCCTTACCAGTAGAGCTGAGCATCTGCTTTTGTCCCTTATCAGTAGAGCTGAGCATCTGCTTTTGTGTCTTACCAGTAGAGCTGAGCATCTGCTTTTGTGTCTTACCAGTAGAGCTGAGCATCTGCTTTTGTGTCTTACCAGTAGAGCGGAGCATCTGATTTTGTGTCTTACCAGTAGAGCTGAGCATCTGCTTTTGTCCCTTACCAGCAGAGCTGAGCATCTGCTTTTGTGTCTTACCAGTAGAGCGGAGCATCTGATTTTGTGTCTTACCAGTAGAGCTGAGCATCTGCTTTTGTCCCTTACCAGTAGAGCTGAGCATCTGCTTTTGTCCCTTACCAGTAGAGCTGAGCATCTGCTTTTGTCCTTTACCAGTAGAGCTGAGCATCTGCTTTTGTGTCTTACCAGTAGAGCTGAGCATCTGCTTTTGTCCCTTACCAGTAGAGCTGAGCATCTGCTTTTGTGTCTTACCAGTAGAGCTGAGCATCTGCTTTTGTCCCTCATCAGTAGAACTAAGCATCTGCTTCTCCCCCTCATCAGTAGTCGATGCCTTGGCATGTTAAGTACTTAAGAAAGACAATACTTTTATTTAAGCAAAGGAATTCCTTTAACCCCCTGTCGTGGTTTAAACCAAGTCCCCCAACTCCCGGAGAGTTAGGAAGGAAAATCCAAAGAATGTAGCCCCCACGGGTTGAGATAAGAACGGTTTAATAGCTAAGGCCTAACACAATAATAATGATACAGCCAATAACAAGTGAAAAGAATACAACACCCACCAGCCACCGACCCATAACTCACTCCACCCTGCCCGGCCGAGCACCGCGTGCTCCCTCCTCCATTTTCCTCTCGAGCTCCATCCCTCCTGCTCTCTCTCTCCCAGTTGCATCCTGGGCATCACGTGCTATGGTATGGAATACCTCATTGGCTAGCCTGGGTCAGGTGTCCTGTCTCTCCTTCCTCCCAGCCTCCCCTCCTCCACCTGGAGCACGTGCTCAGAACAAGCCTTGAACACAAACACCCCCAAAACATACTTGTTATCAGCAACTGTTCCAGCCCAGAACTCAAACCACAGAACTGCACCAGGTACAAGAAGGACACAAATGACTGCAACGGATGAACCCAGGACACCCCAAAAGTCCATTTGCGTCCAAATAATGCAGTGCCTGCCCTCGGCTGCCGGGCAGCAGAGAGGGCACCAACGCTTGGCTCCTGCGCCCAGAGCCGAAGAGCCAGGAGGGGATACTGGTGCTGCACTCTTCAGTGCACAGCTGGCATCGCAACAGTGCCAGCTGTATGCCAGTCACTCCTTGTTTTCTCACCCCTATAGGACCCATATCACCCAGATCTCCATTTACCCCCTATAGGACCCAAAGTACCCAGAACTCAATTTCCTCCCCTATAGGACCCAGAATCCCATTTACTCCCCTATAGCACGCATAGCACCCAGAATCCCATTTACTCTATAGGTCCTATAGGGGTGTAAATGGGGGTCTGGTTCCTATAACGGTGGAGATCGGGGTCTGGGTTCTATGGGTTCTATGGTTGTTATAGGGGCGTGCATGTGATCCTGGGTGCTATGGGTGCTATAGGTGTATATATGGGGTCTGGGTGCTATTTGGGGGTAAATGGGGGTAAAGAGAGCAGGCTGTGACTTATCAGGCTCCTTCTGCGCCAGCTGGTTGCTTGCTCCTCCCCTGCCGCAGGGCATTGAGGGAGGGGTTGTGGGTGGGCCCTGGGGTATATGAAGCCCATTCACTGCAGAGCTCCTTTAGTGCCTGGCTTTCATCGGGGTAAGTGTTGTCCTGTTTGGGGTTTGTGGCCTTAGAGCTTTATGGTTTCTTTCTGTTGCCATTTCCTGGTTTTGGTTTAGTTCTTTGGAGTGGTATTGTCTGAATGAAGACCCTCAGGGCATGTCAAGACTTACTAGTGCAGACATCAATAAGTATCTTTGTGTAAAGTTCCTGTTGTTCTTTTATTCTTAGTTTTTTTTCTCTGTTATATTTGGTGGTGGTGATGAGCTTCAGTGGAACTCTGTGGCTGTTCTCAGGAGGAGGAGTTGTGGCAAAGGTCACCTTTGGTCAAGGTACTGGTAAGCTGTGTACCATTGCTGTGTTCTTTTGCAGATGAAGAAGAGGAATGTGGGTACTGAAGGAATATCCCAGTGAGGTGAGAAGAGGTTTTGCTGGAGGATGGCTTTGGACCTCTGCCCCTCTGAAAGCTAAGGTAAAAGTCTGGGCTTGGGGAGGGGTCAGACAGAGCTGTAAGGTGGGTGTGGGAGAGAGGTTCTTCAAGAAGTGGTCTCTTTGGGCAGGGGAAGGGAGCAGGTTGCTGTTGAGTTGGAGCTTTTGTGACTTTCCTAAGCTAAAGTATAGACGAGGCTTGGGCTCAGCCTTTAGGTCAATTGTCTTTTGGGGCATGGCTGCACATTGTCCTTGCAGCTCTGTTGTCTGCGTCCATTTTCCCAGAGCTGACTCTGTGAGCCCCACTTGTTAATTAATGGCAGGTGGCTGAAGCAGCAGCTGGATGCGATAAGGCTTGAAGTAGCTGAAGGCACTATTGGTTTGAGCAGGAGCAGTTGTTTTCCTCTTTCTTGGTAGCTGGTGTAGTGCTGGGATTTGACTTTTGGGCTGGGAATGGTGCTGATAGCACCAACGGTTGCGGTTCTTGCTCCAGTGTTTGCTTTGTCCAATGCCTTGGTGATCCTCATTCTCTTCCAAGGAGGAAGGAGATATAGGATACCCAATCCAGGCTGGCCGAAGAGGTATCCATACCATAGCACATCATGGCCGGGATGGAACCGGGACAGACCTGGAAGGGCTGGAGCTCTGGGGGGATGGAGGAGGTATTGGTCGGTGCTCAGTGGGGTGAGTTATGGGTTGGTGCTGGTGAGGTGTTGGATTCTCTTCGCTTGTTATTGCTTTTATCATTATTGTTTGTAGTAGTAGCAGGAGTGATCTGTGTTATCCCTTGGTTATTGAGCTGTTCTTATCCCAACCTGCAGGAGTTGCATTCCTTGGATTCTCCTTCCTAACTCTCCAGGAATTGGGGGAGCAAAGGGGGCAATGAGTGAACCACGACACTGTCAGAGGCCTCCTCCATCTCTTCCATAGCTCCATACGGAAGCAGCCTGGATGGAAGGGATGAGGTGGGGATCTTCTCCATGGAGTAGTTCCTTGTTCTGCGTTCTCCTGTGGGCCTAAGCGACCCCTGCTACTAAAGGGAGTAAACCTGAAGTAAGGTTCCAGTGAGGCCCTTCAGCCATGGGGCTCCTCCTTCCATCCCCTGGCTTCCACGATCCCATTCCCATGTTCCCATTGCAAAGAGCTGCCCCTCCACCCAGCTCCAAACCCTCCTCTTGGCCTGGTTGCAGAGCCCCCCTGCCCTTCCATGCTTTCCAATGGCGTTCCCGAAGCTTGGAGTAGGTTCCACTTCCCAGCTTGATGCTTCCAAAAGAGCCAGCACCAATCCAAAGGGAATTTAATCATAGAATGGGGCCACCAAGGAGGTTCCTCACTGGAACACAAGGAGGAGGGGAAGCCAAAGCACCCCCCCCCCCCCCTTTCCAACTCCATAGGGATGGATTCACAACATTCCTTACATTGACCTTGGCCTCTCTCCTTTGGTCCCTGATGCAGATAACAAATGGGATTGGGTGGGAAACCAGCATGGATATGGAAAGCCACCACCTTCCCTATGGATTCCAGTAGCCAACGTCGGAGTTTTCCCTCTTTTCCTAGAAAAACAAAGCTCCTTTCATCTATTTCCTATTGCAATCCCAGGAAAAATAAAGGCATAGGGAAGTGTTTTCCAGCTTGGAGTCAGAATCCAGGCCCTGGGTGACCCATTCCCAAAAAAATGATGGATTCAGGCTTCGGAGGAGCCAATGGGAAAGTGATGGGGATCCGAAGCCACATTCTCCCATTGGAGCTTCAGCAGGAGCACTTCTTCCCCCTTGCTCCATATGGGATGGAGCCAGCATTCCCAATGTTTCTACACTGGGCGGCTCTGGCTCCTCTCCATGCATTCCATGATCAAATCCAGGAGCGTGGCCACAAGGAGAAAAAGAGGAGTTAGGAAGGGGCTTCCTTATGGAAGCATCAACTCTGGCTTCAGGGAAGCAGGGAATGGGGCTCATCCAGTTGGGATGAGGTTGGGATCTCGGGAAGTTCATCCCTATGAAGGTGCCGATGGGTTGGAGGAGTAGAAGAGGATTCCCAAGGGATTTACTACTCCTCCAATCCAACCCATTCCATGTTTCCATGAAGAAACAGGAGTATGGATATCATGAAGATGCTCCAAGGAAGAATGAAGGTGGAATTCTGAGCTTTTCCAATCCAATCCATGTTTCCAGGAAGAAACAAGAGTATGACAACAAGTTTTCCAATGTCATTCCATCAATTTAGGCTGGGAAAAGGGGGAAAACTCTACCCTTTTACTCCGCTCTTTAGGTCCTACTAAAGGGGTTTGGATGCTCCAATGGAGATTAAATGGAAGGGAATGAGGCCGTGCTCTTTTCCAGCCTTTGGGAAGCACATCCCTTCCCAAAAGAACCAGGATTCCCTGGAAGCAGGAAGAGAACCAACCCAGTCTCCAATGAGATACAGGAATGAAGCTCTTCCCTATAGGGGCAGTGGGACATGGGAATGGGTTGAATCCCTCAAGGCCAGCTTGGAGAACCTCTAGCAGATCCCTATGGATGGAGATGGGAAAGTCCCTTCCAACCCATCCCATAATCCTCACGGAAAAGCAGGAGCAAATCCAGGAATACTCCATTGCTTTTAAGAGCAGGTACTGGTGGTAAAGTGGATCCTGTGACTGTGTTCTTCCATTATCCAGAGCCTTAGGGATGTGCTCCATGGATTCCTTTCCCTATGGAATGGATGAGGAGACCCCTTGGTGGTCAGCTTGAGCTTCCAGGCTTTGGACACATCCCTGTAAAGCCCTGAGGAGGGTAAAGAAAGGCTTTGAGAGCAGGTTCCGTGGTGGTGTTATCCATAATGGATATGGAATGATACTTAATCCTGGAGGAATTCCATGGATTGCATGGAATTCCATAGTTTCCATCTCTATGTGTAAGCTTGGTGTAGGTGAGAGGTTAGAAATAGAATCTCAATGTAGTTTACACGGCTGGTTGGACCTCAAGGTAGTAGTAAATCAACTCGATGACACGGAATGATGCTTAATCCTTGAGGAATTCCATGGATTGGATGGAATTCCATGGAATTCCTAATTCTATGTGTGACCTTTGTGGAGTTGAGAGGTTCTAAAATACATTAAGATGCTGTCTATGAGGTTAAATCACTGTTTGGACCTCAAGGCAGTAGTAGATCAACTCAAAGACATGGAATGATGCTTAATCCTTGAGGAATTCCATGGACTGGATGGAATTCCATGGAATTGCTAACTCTACTGCTATAGGTGGAGTAGGTATTGCCATAGATGGAGTATCTATTGCCATAGGTGGAGTATCCATTACTCACTTATGGATGGAGTTCATGAGTGGAGTCCTCTCCATAGGAAACACTCGGAATTCCGGCTCTTCTCTTCCAGGAACCTTCAAAGGAGCCAAGGGAATCAGGTGGAAAACATGGAATTCCAAGGGCATAGATCCATGAGTTGTAGGCCCCAGTCTATGAGTTCCAACCCATCCCGTTCTATGCTTCCATAGGAATCCTGACTTTTCCCACCTCTTCCCTCTGGCTCAGACTTGCTTGGATCGCTTGGAGCTGGAACAGGAGCAGCTTCTGAGCTTCCCGAGGCCTGGAATGACCTCCATGGACCTAAAGGAGGAGGCAGAGGGGGTGAGGCCGTGCCTGGAATGTTCCCATCCCGGTTCCATAGGGAAGTTCTCCTCCTCATGGATTCCTCTGGCTTCACTCCATGTCCTTACATTGAGGTCATCGGATGCGGATGGAGGATCCAAGTCTTCCTAAAATCCCTCAGTTTTCCCTATATTAGGAATTCTTCCCATTTACTCACCTTGTAGCTGTCCTTCAAGCAGTCTTCCAGGAATTTAGGGATCAGGTTTGCCTTTGGGAATGCCGGAGGAGCATCCATAGCCTCCCAACATGCAATGGGGTCGCTCCAGGAACATGGAATGGGGAAGAAGGAAGAGGTTTAGGACCTTTGGGAATGGCTTTGGGATGCAGAGAGCAGCAGGATGGGAGCCCCACAGTTTCCCCTCGGAGTATCCATTGGGAAGAATCCCATTGCTTCTGTGCATCCCACATCGTAATCCATACTCCAAGGGGGAAACTATTGGAACATTCCAGGTGGGAAAGGGGGATTCTGGTTCCTTACAAAGCACTCGGAGCCTCTTCCCATGATCCCAAGATCTCCGTTGTGGCAGGAATACTGCCCCTTTCCGTACTGATTCCATCCCTGCTCCAAGCCTCTGGAATGGCCTCCAAGGTGAGGAGCTGATGCTCTGAAACAGAAGAGCATCCATGTTATCCATATTATCCATATGGAAAACTACTACGAGGTGTAAGACAAGGAGGCCCCAATCTACTCTTTTAGTAGGTATTGAGGAGTTTGGGGAATGGGAATAAGTGGGAATTGCTGCTTTTCCCTATTAGAGGTCGTGTTCCCCTTGGATTGCTATGGAAAAGCCATGGAATCCATAGGTACCTCCCTTAGCGTGGTCCGAAGAGGAGTTATCCACTGGGATGCATCCATGTGTAAAGTCAGAGCAGCAGCTTCCTTCCCCGTTATCACCTCTTGAATGCAAGGAAAAAGGTAGGGAAAAGTGGGAATTGTCTGGATGGGGAGGTCCTGTTTTCCAGATCTGGGATGAGGAAGCTTGGCTTTGGTTGATCCCATTCGGAGCTGGGTCACGGAAGAGGTTGGAATTCCGGAGCCACATCGGACAGGGAGAAGTGGGAATGC
Organism: Melopsittacus undulatus; assembly: GCF_012275295.1. Lineage (NCBI taxonomy): Eukaryota > Metazoa > Chordata > Aves > Psittaciformes > Psittaculidae > Melopsittacus > Melopsittacus undulatus. Next base: position 72,443,594 of record NC_047533.1, on the reverse strand, counting down.
CGCTCATCCTGGATCCACTGAGGTTTGTGAGCCATCCGGGTTCATTCCCACAAGGAAAAGTGCTGGAAAACCTTTCCATAGGGTTTGGGCTTCCTTTGGAGACATTGGGCAGCGTTTTCCTGCCTGGATTCCTATGGGAATTCCAAGCGCTTCCCAAACGCGGAGGGGAGGTTTTTAGGGATTCTCCCCTTGGATTCCTAGGATTGGATGGAATGGGATGGGGAAAAGGCTGGGATCCATCGGGGGGAACGGCTAAAAGCTCCTCTGTTGTCAGGCTGATGGAGTCGGGATCCTGGGATCTCCCATACAAGGAAGGGAAGAATTCCAAGCTTGTTGTTGAAGGGAAAGATTCCAGGCCTGGAAAACAAAGGAATAATCCATGGATGAGTCCAATACAAGGATAAAGGGGGAAAAAGAAGGAGAAGAAGAGGGAGAAGGAGAGGAAAAGGGGGGAAAAGAATGGGGAAAGAATGGGGAAAGAATGGGGAAAGAATGGGGAAAAGAATGGGAAAAGAATGGGGGAAAAGGATCCTTTCCTACCGTGTTTTCCCTTGGCACAGTGCTTGGGAAGTCGGATTTCCTTGGGAACACTCCCATGGATGCAGCTTCCATAGGGATCTGCTTGGCTCCGGTCGAAGTCCTCAATGTAGGCGTCCAAGGCTTCGGATGCGGAGCTGTAGGAACGCTGCCCGTAAAGGACGGGATAGGGTTGGGAATTGCAGGGAGCGAGGAGGGAGGAGAGCGGGGATGCGGGCGCTGATCCTGGTTTTCCGGCCATGATCCGGGTGGGAATGGTCCTGGTGCAGCTGCAGGGAATGATGGGCACCAATGGGGTTGCTCAGCATCTATTGCGTGAGGCAGGATGGGTGCCCCAAAGGGAAGCATGGGGCAAGGAATGATGGGATTGGGAATAACAGCGGGAATGGGGGAGGGGGGTACAAGAGAGGGTGCTCAGCACCCTCAGCCCCACATCATCCCCATCAGCCCCATAGCACCCTCAGCCCCACATCCCCATCAACCCCATAGCAACACCCTCATTCTCACATCAACCCCACCAGCCTAACATCAGCCCCATAGCACCATCAGCCCCACATCATGTCCATCAGCCCCACATCATCTCCATCTCCCCCCTAGCACCCTCAGCCCCACATCCTCCCACTCAGCCCCACACCATCACCCTCTGCCCTCCGAGCCCGTTTGAAAGGGCCGCACTCTGCCACAAAATGGTGCCGCGCAGGGCATGCTGGGAGTTGTAGTCCTCGCTGGTACCGCACAATGCTACGCCTACAACTCCCAGCATGCCCCGCGGGACATCATAGAGGCACCAGAGAGACACCATAGAGAGTTACCATAGAGACACAACAGAGACACAATAGAGACAACATAGATATACAATAGTAACACAATAGTGACCCCATAGAGACCCCATTGAGACCCCATAGAGAGACCATAATGAGACCATAGAGAAACCATAGAGACACCATAGAGACACAATAGATATGCCATAATGACACCATAGAGACACCATAGAGACACAATAGATATGCCATAATGACACCATAGAGACACCATAGAGACACAATACAGATACCATAGTGACACCATAGAGGCACCATAGAGACAGGATAGACATACTATTGAGACACCATAGAGACACCATAAAGACACCGTAGAGATACCATAGAGACACCGTAAAGACCCCATAGAGACACCACACAGACACCATAGAGATACAATAGAGGCACCATAGAGACACCATAGAGAGATACCATAGAGATACCATAAAGGAACCATAGATATACAATAGTGACACCATAGAGAACCCGTAGAAACCCTATACAGACACAATAGAGAAACCATAAAGACACCATAGAGATACCATAGAGACACCATACAGATACCATAGAGACATCATAGAGAGATACAATGGAGGCACCGTAGAGGCACCATAGAGACACCATAGAGACACATTAGAGATACCTTAGAGACACCATAGAGATACCACAGAGACATAATAGAGGGACACCATAGAGATACCAGAGAGGCATCATAGAGAGACACCATAGAGACACCATAGAGACACCATAGAGACACCATAGAGACACCATAGAGACACCATAGAGACACCATAGAGACACCATAAAGACACCATAGAGGCACCATAGAGATACCAAAGAGACATCATAGAGAGTTACCATAGATGCACCACAGTGATACCATAGAGACACCATAGAGACACCTTAGAGATATTATAGTGACACCATAGAGATACCATAGAGACACCATACAGACCCCATAGAGACACCATAAGGACATCATGGAGACACCATACATATACAATAGTGACACCATAGAGACCCCATAGATACACAATAGAGATACCATAGAGACACCATAGAGATACCATAGAGACATCATAGAGAGATACCATGGAGGCACCGTAGAGGCACCATAGAGACACCATAGATATACAATACTGACACCATAGATGTACCATAGAGACACCATAGAGACACCATAGATACACAATAGAGATACCATAGAGACATCATAGAGAGATACAATGGAGGCGCCATAGAGGCACCATAGAGACACCATAGAGAGAGACCTTAGAGGCACCATAGATATACAATAGTGACACCATAGAGGCACAATAGAGACACCACAAAGACCCCATAGCGACACCATAGAGACCCCATAGAGACCCCATAGAATCACCATAGAGACACCGTAGAGATACCATAAAGACATCATAGAGACACCATAGAGACACCATAGAGAGATGCCATAGTGACACCATAGAGATAACATAGAGACACAGTGGAGGCACCATAGATATACAATAGTGACACCATAGAGACGCCATAGAGACCCCATAGAGACACAATAGAGACACCATAAAGACACCATAGAGATACCATAGAGACATCATAGAGAGATACCATGGAGGCACCATAGAGACACCATAGAGAGACAACATAGAGACACCATGGAGATATCATAGAGGCACCATAGAGGCACCATAGAGACACCATAGAGATACCATAGAGATACTATAGAGAGATACCATAGAGACACCATTGTGACACCATAGATACACCATAGAGGCACCATAGAGATAGCATAGAGGCACCATAGAGACACATTAGAGATACCATAGAGACACCATAGAGACATCATAGAGGCACCGTAGAGGAACCAGAGAGGCACCATAGCGATACCATAGAGACACCATAGAGAGATACCATAGAGACACAATAGAGACACCATAGATATACAATAGTGACACCATACGGATCCCATAGAGACCCCATAGAGACACCATACAGACACCATAGATATACCATAGAGACACAATAGAGGCAGCATAGAGACACCTTAGAGATACCATAGAGACAACATAGAGGCACCATAGAGACACCATAGACATACCATAGAGACGTCATAGAGAGATACCATAGAGAAACCATAGAGATACCATAGAGACACCACAGAGGCACCATAGATATACAATAGTGACACCATAGAGACCCCATAGGGACCCCATAGAACGACCATAGAGACACCATAGAGGCACCATAGAGACTCCACAAAGACCCCATAGAGACCCCATAGAATCACCATAGACACAATACAGACCCCATAGAGACACCATAGACTCACCATACAGACACATTAGAGACACCATAGAGATACCATAGACACACCACAAAGACCCCAAAGAGACACAATAGAGACGCCATAGAGACCCCATAAAAACACAATAGAGACAACATACAGACCCCATACAGACATCAGAGAGACACCACAGAGAGATACCATACTGACACCATAGAGATAACATAGAGACACCATGGAGGCACCATAGATATACAATAGTGACACCATAGAGACCCCATAGAGACACAATAGAGACACCATAAAGACACCATAGAGATACCATAGAGACACCTTAGAGATGCCATAGAGACATCATAGAGAGATAACATAGAGGCACCATAGAGATACCACAGAGATACCATAGAGACACCATAGAAGCACCATAGAGATAGCATAGAGTCACCACAGAGACACATTAGACATACCATGGAGACACTATAGATATATCATAGAGGGACTGTAGAGGCACCAGAGAGACACATAGAGAGACACAATAGAGACACCATCAAGACAGGATAGATATACAATAGTGACACCATAGTGACCCCATAGAGATCCCATAGAGAGACCATAGAGACACCATCGATATACCATAATGACACCATAGAGACACCATAGAGGCACCATAGAGATACCATAGAGACAGGATAGAGATACTATTGAGACACCATAGAGACACCGTAGAGATAACATAGAGACCCCATAAAGACTCCATAGAGACCCCATAGAGACATGATAAACACACCATAGAGAAACCATAGAGAAACCACAGAGACACCATAGAGATACCATAGAGATACCATAGAGGAACTATAGAGACACCATAGAGATAGCATAGAGACACCATAGACAAATACCATAGTGACACCATAGAGATACCATAGACACACAAGAGACACAAAACTGACACCTTACAGACATCATAGAGGCACCGTACAGGCACCAGGGAGACACCGTATAGACACCATAGAGAGATACCATAGAGACACAATAGAGACACCATAGATATACAATTGTGACACCATAGAGACCCCATAGTGACACCATAGAGGCACTATAGAGACAACATAGAGATACCAGAGAGACACCATACAGATACAATGATGACACCATAGAGACACCATAGAGGCACCATAGAGACATCATAGAGATACTATAGAGACACCATAGTCACACCATAGATGCATCATAGAGACATCATAGAGGCACCGTAGAAGCACCAGAGAGACACCATAGAGACTCCATAGAGACACCATAGAGGCAAAATAGAGGCACCACAGAGGCACCATATGGACACCATAGAGGCACCATGGAGATACCATAGAGACACCATGGAGATACCATAGAGACACCATAGAGATACCATAGAGACACCATAGAGACATCATAGAGGAACCGTAGAGGCACCAGAGAGACACAATAGACATACCATAGAGACCTCATAGAGACACAATAGAGACTCCATAGAGACACCATAGATATACAATTGTGACACCTTAGACACCCCATAGAGAACCCATAGAGACCCCATAGAGACTGCATAGAGACACCATAGAGACACCAAAGAGACACCATCGAGGCACCATAGAGACAACATCGAGGCACCATACAGACACCATCGACGCACCATACAGACACCATCGAGGCACCATACAGACACAATAGAGATACCATACTAACACCGTAGAGACATCATAGAGGCACCGTACAAGCACCAGAGAGACATTATAGAGATACCATAGAGACACCATAGAGGCACCATAGACACACGTTAGAAGCACCATAGAGATATCATAGAGGCACCATAGAGAGATAGCATAGTGACACCATAGAGACCCCATAGAGACCTCATAGAGACACCATAGAGATACCATAGAGACACGACAGAGATACCATAGACACACTATAGAGACACCATAGAGACACCATAGATGTACAATCGTGACACCTTAGACAACCAATAGAGAACCCATAGAGACACCATAGAGACACCATAGAGATACCATAGAGACATCATAGAGACACCATACAGACACCATAGAGACATCATAGAGCTACCGTAGAGGCACCAGAGAGACACCATAGAGACACCATAGAGAGAAACCATAGAGACAATATAGATATACAATAGTGACACCATAGACATACCATAGAGACACCATAGAGGCACCATAGAGACATCATAGAGATGCCATAGACACACCATAGAGGCACCATAGAGGCACGACTGAGACACCATAGAGGCACCATAGGGACACCATAGATGTACAATCATGACACCATAAAGACTCCATAGAGACACCATAGAGACACCATACTGACACCATACAGACATCATAGAGGTAACATAGAGAGACCAGAGAGACACCATAGAAACACCATAGAGAGATACCATAGAGACACAATAGAGACACCATAGAGGCACCATAGAGACACCATCGATATACCATAGAGACACCATAGAGACACCATAGAGACACCATAGAGGCACCATAGAGGCACCAGAGAGACACCATAGAGGCACCATAGAGACACCATCGATATACCATAGAGATACCATAGAGACACCATAGAGACACCATAGAGACATCATAGAGGCACCATAGAGACACCATAGAGACAACATAGAGATACCATAGGGACACCATCGAGGCACCATAGAGACACCATCGAGGCACCATACAGACACCATCGAGGCACCATACAGACACCATAGAGACATAATAGAGGCACCGTACAGGCACCAGAGAGACATTATAGAGATAGCATAGTGACACAATAGAGGAACCATAGAGGCACCATAGACACACCTTAGAAGCACCATGGAGATATCATAGAGGCACCATAGAGAGATAACATAGAGACACCATAGAGATACCATAGAGACACCATAGAGAGATACCAGAGAGACACCATAGAGATACCATAGAAACACCATAGAGACACTACAAGGAAACCATAGATGTACAATCGTGACACTATAGAGACTCCATAGAGACACCATAGAGACACCATACTGAAACCATACAGACATCATAGAGGCACCGTAGAGGCACCAGAGAGACACCATAGAGACACCATAGAGAGATACCATAGAGACACCATAGAGACACCATAGGGACACCATAGATGTACAATCGTGACACCATAAAGACTCCATAGAGACACCATAGAGACACCATACTGACACCATACAGACATCATAGAGGTAACATAGAGAGACCAGAGAGACACCATAGAAACACCATAGAGAGATACCATAGAGACACAATAGAGACACCATAGAGGCACCATAGAGACACCATCGATATACCATAGAGACACCATAGAGACACCATAGAGACACCATAGAGATACCATAGAGACACCATAGAGGCACCATAGAGGCACCAGAGAGACACCATAGAGGCACCATAGAGACACCATCGATATACCATAGAGATACCATAGAGACACCATAGAGACACCATAGAGACACCATAGAGACATCATAGAGGCACCATAGAGACACCATAGAGACAACATAGAGATACCATAGGGACACAATAGAGATTACATAGGGACACCATGGAGGCACAATAGATATACAATAGTGACACCATAGAGACCCCATAGAGAACCCATAGAGACACAGTATAGACACCATAAAGACACCATAGAGATACAATAGAGACACCATAGAGATACCATAGAGACATCATAGAGAGATACCATGGTGGCAGCGTAGAGGCACCATAGAGACATCATACAGTTACCATAGATACACCATAGAGAGATACCATAGAGACACCATAGAGATACAATAGAGACACCATAGAGATACCATAGAGACACCATAGAGACACCATACTGACACCATAGAGACGTCATAAAGGCATTGTAGACGCACCAGAGACACCATAGAGATACCATAGAGACACAATAGAGACACCATAGAGATACCATAGAGACACCATAGAGACACCATACTGACACAATAGAGACATCATAAAGGCAGTGTAGACGCACCATAGACACCATAGAGATACCATAGAGACACCATAGAGAGATACCATAGAGACACAATAGAGAAACCATAGAGAAACCATAGATATACAATAGTGACACCATAGAGACCCCATAGATACAGCATAGAGATACCATAGAGGCACCATAGAGGCAACATAGAGACACCATAGAGGCACCATAGAGACACCATAGAAACATAGGGAGACAATTCAGACACCATACAGACACCATAGAGATACCATAGAGACATCATATAGATACCATAGAGATATCATAGACAGATACCATAGAAGCACCATAGAGAAACTATAGAGGCACCATAGAGAGATACCATAATGACACCATAGAGATACCATAGGGAGACCATAGAGGCACCATAGATATACAATAGTGACACCATAGAGACACCATAGCGACACCATAGAGACCGCATAGCGACATCATAGAGACACCATAGAGACACCATACAGACACCATAGGGATACCATAGAGGCACCATAGAGACACCATAGATATAACATAGAGACACCATAGAGATACCATAGATACACCATAGAGAGATATCATAGAGACACCATAGAGAGATACCATAGAGACACCATAGGGACACCGTAGAGACTCCATAGGTATACAATCGTGACAAACATAGAGACCCCATAGAGAACCCATAGAGACACCATAGAGATACCATAGAGACACCATAGAGATACCAAAGTGACATCATAGAGACATCATAGAGGCACCGTAGACACACCAGAGAGACACCATAGAGACACCATAGAGATACCATAGGGACACCATAAAGACCCCATAGGCACTCCATAGAGACACCATAGAGACACCATAGAGACACCAGAGATGTACAATCGTGACACCATAGAGACCGCATAGAGACCCCATAGGGACACCATAGAGATATGATAGAGACACCATGGAGACACCATAGAGACACAATAGAGATACCATAGAGACACCATAGAGACACCATAGAGGTACAATCATGACACCATAGAGACCCCGTAGAGACCCCATAGAGATAGCATAGAGATACAATATAGACACCATAGAGACACCATACTGACACCATAGAGACATCATAGAGGCTCTGTAGAGGCACCAGAGATACACCATAGAGACACCATAGAGAGATACCATAGAGACACAATAGAGACATCATAGAGACACCATAGATATACAATAGTGACACCATAGAGACCCCATAGAGACACCATAGAGATACCATAGAGGCACCATATAGTAATTATAGAGATACCATAGAGGCACCATATAGTAATTATAGAGATACCATAGAGACAGCATAGAGGCACCATAGAGACACCATAGAGACAACATAGAGACACAATAGGGACACCATGGAGACACCATAGAGACACCATAGAGGCACCATAGAGACACCATAGAGGCACCATAGATACAAGATAGAGATACCATAGAGACACCATAGAGACACTATAGAGACAACATAGAGACACCATAGAGATACCATACCGACACCATAGCGATACCATAATGACATCATAGAGACACCATAGAGGCACCATAGAGACACCATACAGATACCATAGTGACACCATAGAGACACCATAGAGGCACCATAGAGGCACCATAGAGACACCATAGAGACACCGTAGAGATACCATAGAGACACCTTAGAGGCACCATAGAGACACCATAAAGACACCAAAGAGACAACATAGACCGATACCATAATGACACCATAGACACACCATAGGTAGACCATAGAGGCACCATAGATATACAATAGTGACACCATAGAGAAACCATAGCGATACCATAAAGATACCATAGAGGCACCATAGAGACACCATAGCTATAACATAGAGACACCATAGAGACACCATAGAGATACCATATATACAACATAGAGAGATACCAGAGAGAAAACATAGAGAAACCATAGAGAGATACCATAGAGAACCCATAGAGACACCATAGAGACACCATAGAGATACCATAGAGACACCATAGAGATACCATACTGACATCATAGAGACATCATAGAGGCATTGTAGACACACCAGAGAGACACCATAGAGGCACCATAGAGATACCATAGGGACACCATAAAGACCCCATAGAGACCCCATAGAGACACCATAAAGACCCCATAGACACTCAATACAGAAACCATAGAGACACCATAGAGGCACTGTAGAGAAAACATAGAGAGACCAGGGATGCACTATAGAGAGATACCATAGAGACACCACAGAGACACTATAGATTTACAATCGTGACACCATAGAGACCCCATAGAGACAGCATAGCGATACCATAGAGACACCATAGAGAGATACCATAGAGACACCATAGAGACACCATAGATATACAACAGTGACACCATAGAGACCCCATAGAGACACCATAAAGATACCATAGAGGCACCATAGAGACACCATTGAGACGCCATAGAGATACCATAGAGGCACCAGAGAGACACCATAGAGATACCGTAGAGACACAATAGGGACCCCATATAGACACAATAGAGACACCATAGAGACTCCATAGATATACTGTAGTGACAGCAAAGAGATACCATAGAGACACCATAATGAGACCATAGAGACACCATAGAGACACCAAAGAGACACCATAGAAACACCATAGTGATACCATAGAGATACCATACAGGCACCATAGAGTCACCATAGAGACAACATAGAGATACTATAGTGACACCATAGAGACACCATAGAGGCACCATAGCGGCACCATAGAGACACCATAGAGACACCATAGAGATACCATAGAGACACCGTAGAGACACCGTAGAGATACCATAGAGATACTATCGAGGCACCATGGACACTCCATAGAGATACCATACTGACACCATAGGGACATCATAGAGGCACCGTAGAGGCACCAGAGAGACACCATAGAGTTACCATAGAGACACCATAGAGAGATACCATAGAGACAAAATAGAGACACTATAGAGACACCATAGATATACAATAGTGACACCATAGAGACCCCATAGAAACACCATAGAGACCCCATAGAGACACTATAGAGACAACATAGAGACACCATAGAGACACCATAGAGATACCATAGAGATACTGTAGAGACACCAAAGAGATACCTTACTGACACCATAGAGACATCATAGAGGCACCGTAGAGGCACCAGAGAGACACCATAGAGATACCATAGAGACACCATAGATATTCTATAGTGACTCCATAGAGATATCATAGAGACACCATAGAGACACCATAGAGACACCATAGAAACACCATAGAGATACCATAGAGACACCATAGAGATACCATAGTGACACCATAGAGGCACCATACAGGCACCATAGAGGCACCATAGAGACACCATAGAGACACATAGAGATACCATAGAGACACCGTAGAGATACTATAGTGACACCATAGAGACACCATAGAGGTACCATAGAGGCACCATAGAGACACCATAGAGACACCATAGAGATACCATAGAGACACCATAGAGGCACCATAGAGACACCATTGAGGCACCATAGAGACTCCATAGAGATACCATACTGACACCATAGAGACATCATAGAGGCACCGTACAGGCACAATAGAGACACATTAGAAGCACCATAGAGATATCATAGAGGCACCATAGAGAGATAACATAGAGACACCATAGAGATACCATTCAGACACCATTGAGGCAAGATAGATATACAATAGTGACACCATAGAGACCCCATAGAGACACCATAGAGACACCATAGAGACACCATAGAGACACCAGAGATGTACAATCGTGACACCATAGAGACCGCATAGAGACCCCATAGGGACACCATAGAGATATCATAGAGACACCATGGAGACACCATAGAGACACCATACTGACACCATAGAGACATCATAGAGGCACCGTAGAGGCACCAGAGAGACACCATAGAGATACCATAGAGACACCATAGAGAGATACCATAGAGACACAATAGAGACACTATAGAGACACCATAGATATACAATAGTGACACCATAGAGACCCCATAGAAACACCATAGAGACCCCATAGAGACACTATAGAGACAACATAGAGACACCATAGAGGCACCATAGAGACACCATAGAGACACCATAGAGATACCATAGTGATACCATAGAGACACCATAGTGATACTATTGAGGCACCATAGAGACACCATACAGACACCACAAGGACCCCATAGAGAAACCATAGAGACCCCATATTGACCACATTTAGACAGGATAGAGACACCATAGAGACCCCATAGAGAGACCATAAAGACCCCATAGAGACACCATAGAGACCCAATAGAGACACCATAGAGATACCATACAGGCACCATAGAGATACCATAGAGATACCATAGAGACACCATAGAGGTAACATAGAGACTCCATAGAGACACAATAGAGACAAAATAGAGACACCATGGAGACAGCATAGAGTAACCATAGAAGCACCATAGAGGCAACATAGAGACACAATAGAGGCACCATAGAGACACCATAGAGGTACTATAGAGGCACCATAGAGACACCATTGAGACGCCATAGAGATACTATAGAGGCACCATAGAGACACCATTGAGACGCCATAGAGATACCATAGAGGTACCATAGTGGTACTATAGAGGAACCATAGAGACACCATTGAGACGCCATAGAGATACCATAGAGGCACCATAGAGACACCATTGAGACGCCATAGAGATACCATAGAGGCACCATAGAGACACCATAGAGATACCATAGAGACACCATAGAGAGATACCATAGAGACACCATAGAGATACCATAGAGACACCATAGAGACACCATACTGACACCATACAGACATCATAGAGGCACCGTAGAGGCACCATAGAGACACCATTGAGACACCATAGAGAGATACCATAGAGACACAATAGAGACATCATAGAGACACCATAGATATACAATTGTGACACCATAGAGACCCCATAGTGACACCATAGAGGCACCAGAGAGACACCATTGAGATACCATAGAGACACCACAGAGATACCATACTGACACCATAGAGACATCATAGAGGCACCGTAGAGGCACCAGAGAGACACCATAGAGATACCATAGAGACACAATAGCACCCCATATAGACACCATAGAGACACCATAGAGACACCACAGAGACACCATAGAGACACCATAGAGACACCAGAGAAACACCATAGAGATACCATAGAGACACCATAGAGATACCATAGTGATACCATAGAGGCACCATAGAGTCACCATAGAGACACCATAGAGACACCATAGAGATACTATAGTGACACCATAGAGACACCATAGAGGCACCATAGCGGCACCATAGAGACACCATAGAGACACCGTAGAGATACCATAGAGACACCGTAGAGACACCGTAGAGATACCGTAGAGACACCATTGAGGCACCATGGACACACCATAGAGATACCATACTGACACCATAGGGACATCATAGAGGCACCGTAGAGGCACCAGAGAGACACCATAGAGTTACCATAGAGACACCATAGAGAGATACCATAGAGACAAAATAGAGACACTATAGAGACACCATAGATATACAATAGTGACACCATAGAGACCCCATAGAAACACCATAGAGACCCCATAGAGACACTATAGAGACAACATAGAGACACCATAGAGACACCATAGAGATACCATAGAGATACCATAGAGACACCAAAGAGATACCATACTGACACCATAGAGACATCATAGAGGCACCGTAGAGGCACCAGAGAGACACCATAGAGATACCATAGAGACACCATAGAGAGATACCATAGAGACACAATAGAGATACTATAGAGACACCATAGATATACAATAGTGACACCATAGAGACCCCATAGAAACACCATAGAGAACCCATAGAGACACCATAGAGACACCATAGAGAAACCATAGAGACACCATAGAGATACCATAATGACAGCATAGAGGCTCCATAGAGACACCATAGAGACACCATAGAGATACCATATAGAGATACCATAGACACACCATAGAGACACCATAGATGTACAATCGTGACAGTATAGAGACCCCATAGAGACACCATACTGACACCATAGAGACATCATAGAGGCACCGTAGAGACACCATAGAGATACCATAGAGACACCATAGAGACACCATACTGACACCATAGAGACATCAGAGAGGCACCGTAGAGGCACCATAGAGACACCATAGAGATACCATAGAGATACCATAGAGACACCACAGAGATACAATACTGACACCATAGAGACATCATAGAGGCACTGTAGAGGCACCAGAGAGACACCGTAGAGATACTATAGAGACACAATAGAGACCCCATATAGACACAATAGAGACACCATAGAGACACCATAGATATTCTATAGTGACACCATAGAGATATCATAGAGACACCATAGAGACACCACAGAGACACCATAGAGACACCATAGAAACACCATAGAGATACCATAGAGACACCATACAGATACCATAGTGACACCATAGAGGTACCATACAGGCACTATAGAGGCACCATAGAGACACAATAGAGACACCATAGAGATACCATAGAGACACCATAGAGATACTATAGTGACACCATAGAGACACAATCGAGGCACCATAGAGACACCATAGAGATACCATACTGACACCATAGAGACATCATAGAGGCAACGTGGAGGCACCATAGAGACACATTAGAAGCACCATAGAGATATCATAGAGGCACCATAGAGAGATAACATAGAGACACCTTAGAGATACCATTCAGACACCATAGAGGCACCATAGATATACAATAGTGACACCATAGAGACCCCATAGAGACACCATAGAGACACCATAGAGGCACCATAGAGACACCAGAGATGTACAATCGTGACACCATAGAGACTGCATAGAGACCCCATAGAGACACCATAGAGATATCATAGAGACACCATGGAGACAGCATAGAGACCCCATAGAGACACCATAGAGATATCATAGAGACACCATGGAGACAGCATAGAGACACCATACTGACACCATAGAGACATCATAGAGGCACCGTATAGGCACCAGAGAGACACCATAGAGATACCATAGAGACACCATAGAGAGATATCATAGGGACACAATAGAGACACTATAGAGACACCATAGATATACAAAAGTGACACCATAGAGACCCCATAGAAACACCATAGAGACCCCATAGAGACACCATAGAGACACCATAGAGAAACCATAGAGACACCATAGAGATACCATAATGACAGCATAGAGGCTCCATAGAGACACCATAGAGACACCACAGAGATACCATAGAGAGATACCATAGAGACACCATAGAGACACCATAGAGACACCATAGATATACAATCGTGACACTATAGAGACCCCATAGAGACACCATAGAGACAAAATAGAGATACCATAGAGACCCCATAGAGACACCATACTGACACCATAGAGACATCATAGAGGCACCGTAGAGGCACCATAGAGACACCATAGAGATACCATAGAGACACCATAGAGAGATACCATAGAGGCACCAGAGAGACACCATAGAGATACTATAGAGACACCATAGAGGTACCATAGAGACACCATAGAGGCACCATAGAGGCACCACAGAGACACCATAGGGACACCATAGAGGCACGATAGAGACACCATAGAGGCACCATAGAGACACCATAGAGATACCATATAGGTACCATAGAGTCACCATAGAGACCCCATAGAGATACCATAGAGACACCATAGAGATACCATAGAGGCATCATAGAGCGATACTATAGAACCACTATAGAAACACCATGGAGACACCATAGAGACACCATAGAGATACCATAGAGGCATCATAGAGCGATACTATAGAAGCACTATAGAAACACCATGGAGACACCATAGAGACACCATAGAGGCACCATAGAAGCACCATAGAGACACCATGGAGACACCATAGATGTACAATAGTGACACCATAGAGATTCCTTAGAGACACCATAGAGACACCATAGAGACACCAGAGATGTACAATCGTGACACCATAGAGACCGCATAGAGACCCCATAGAGACACCATGGAGATACCATAGAGACACCATAGAGATACCATAGTGTCACCATAGAGGCACCATACAGGCAACATAGAAGCACCATAGAGATACCATAGAGACACCATAGAGGCACCATAGAGACACTATAGTGATACCATAAAGGCACCATAGAGGCACCATAAAAAGAAAACACGAACCGAGAGTCCCCAAACAAACCGCACAGAGAACCCGCACTGTGATAAACACATCAATGTATTGGCGTTCACAAATCATAGGTGTGGTTATGTGGATATAACCATACAAGTTTATAGCAACAAAACCAAAGCTCAACCATCCTTGTGCTTACCAGTTAGTTCAGAGACAGCCTCCCAACCATCTGCTCCCTTGGGATGCTCCTTGTCTGCCCCTCCTGCTATAAGTATTGCAGGAAGGTCACACTGTCTTAAATCTGTGTTAGTTATCAGAATCATTACAGATCTGGCTGGTGTTAGCGAGTTGTGTGATGACTGGGGCGTCCGACTGTGCCAAAGGTGAAAAGTACACTGTGAGGAAGACTGCTTACTTCATCTTGAAGACCCCTACTCACATGAGGAAGACGCCTTACTTCATCCTCAAGACCCCTGCCCACAGTCATTGAAGAGCAGTGCGCAGACGCCAAGGGGAGGAGACTTATGATACTGGCCCGTGGGGGTGATGGGCAGGGAGATGCTCAGGGGAATGGTGCTCTGTGGGGTCCATGTCACGGTCCCTGCCGTGGTGCCTGCCTGGTAGGGCCCAGCAGGGCTGTGGCAGCTGCAGGCACAGAGGCGAGGGTGGGCTAAGGACAGGGGTGGCCCAGGGCCAGCGGGGGTCAGGGCCGCGGGTGGCCCAGGGCTGTCAGTAGCAGCGGCTGGAACGGGGCTGCGGTGGAACAGGGCCACGAGCTGGAGAAGGCGGCGGGTGCCGAGGTCCCGCGTTCCGGGCCGGTGGCCGTTGCCGCTGCGGTCGGAAGCGATGGCGCTGCCGAGCCCGTGGCGCTGCCCCTGGCGCTGGCAGTGCTGCTGAGCTGCCTGGGGCAGGGATCGCTGCTGGGAGCGGCGCTGGGCGCGGGGGGGGCCTGGTTTGCGCTGCGGTCCCGCACGCCCGCCAGGCGCCCTCCGGCCCGGCGCCCTCCCGCACGGTTCATGCCCCCCCAGCGCCCTCCCCGACTTCTCCCAACTGCCGACCGAGCCTCAGTGCCCGCTTCCCACCTCCATGGGCCCGGGTCCGCCGGCATCTGAGCTTCAGCAGGGCCAGGATCGGCTGCCCGGCCACAGGAGTCGGGCTCAGGGACAGCGCCCCGACCCACGGCAACTGCCTCTGGTGAGAGAGGGGGAGGATGGGGGGGGGATAAGGACACGGGTGGCACAGGGACACTGGTTGTCAGGGATGCAGGTGGAACAGGGACACAATTGGGATAAGGACACAGATGGAACAGGGACACAGGTGGCACAGTGCGAGATGTGGCCACATCTGGCAGTTTGTGTGGTTTGTGGTTCAATGGGCAGCAGGCAAGGAGTGTCTGTGGAGGTGGGATGGGGCCGCTGGCCCGTGGAGCCCCAAGGGGCTCTTGTGACAGCTTCCCCGTGGATCTCTTGTGGCCAGCTGCTGTCCCAGGGCATCGCAGCCTTGTCCATGGCTTAAGGCCATGTCCCTGGCTCTGCCCTCCAAGATGGGCATCCAGAGTGGAGTGAGAAGGGAGAGCCCCCTTGGTACAGGCCAAACACCCCTGCTGGGAGCTGAGCTGACTTGTCTCCTCCTGTAGCTGTCGAGAGGGCTGAGCAGAAGCGGCGGCAGTCCCCGAGCCCACCACCATCGCCGGGAAACGGAATGCCACTCAGAAGGAGCATCTGCCTGCTGGTGCCTTGGGATAATGAACCACTGGTGCTGGTACGTCGCTGCCTTGCAGGCTCTTTTGCCCTCGTCTGGGGACAGAATGTGCCCAGTGCAATTTGTGCAGGGCTGGGGGCAGGCTGACCTGCCTGCCTTGGGGCAGGAGCTCTCATCCTTGGCTGAGTGGGAAGTGATGCTCTCCCTTGCCCAGTGTGTGGTGGCTGTGTATGACTGTGCTGCCCGCTGCTGGAGCAGGTACTGGCTGGGCAAGGGTGCCGTGCCCTCAGCACCAAGCTGGGGGCCAAAACGAATGGGAACCAGAGCTCTGCGGTGGCTGTGGCAGAACCACGGCTTCCCGGCTCTGGCACCAGCTGCTTCCACACGTTCTTCAGAGCGGCTCTGCCGGCTTCCCTGAGAAGGAACTAAGCTCCTGCTCTCTCTTGGCAGCCCCCGGGGCCTGACCCTGGCTACCCCATCACGGCAGAGATCATAGAGGAGGAGAGGAAGGCAGCGCAGCAGCGGTTGTGCCGACTGCTGGGGCAAAAGGAGGGTAAGGGCAGAGTGGGAATGTAAAGGGCATGGCAAGGAGGAGGCAGCCATGGCGGGGGCTGCCAGGGCAGGGGGGTGTCCGTGCAGTGAAGGCTGAGGAAGCTCCTGGGCCGGTGCTGCCTGGTCCTCGGCTCAGAAACTCCTCGAGCCTGGTGAAGGCTTGGGCGGGAGACCTCGTGCCCCGCAGTGCCCAGGGTGATGTGCAGGGTTCCCCAGGGCCAGAGCTGTTCATGCTGGGAGGCTCTGCTAAGGGGCAGTCCCATCCAGCAAGTTGGGGGTCCTGATTTCGTGCTCCCTCCCAGCAGATGAGGTCCCCAGCACCAGTGGGGAAGGTACGTCCCTGGGCACAGCCATCGCCCAGGGCTCCTCGGGTACCAGCCGCACATGGGCAGCGTCTGCGACCACAGCATGGGTGGTTTCTGGGCAAGCCGATCCCAGCCCCAGCAGCCTTCCTGACAGCAGCCAGCCCAGACGTGGGAGCGCGCCCGTGCTGGGAGGTGAGTCGGGGCGGACGGGGCTTCTGCGGGGCTGAAGGGCAGGCTTAGATTTAGGCAGCAGCTTTCCTGCCAGACCTGGCTGAGCTGCCTGGGCTCAGCAGCCCTGAGGGGCTGGTGCTGGGGCTGTGCAGAGCCTTGCCATGCCAAGGGAAGGTTCTTCCCTCACTCGCTGCCCCAGTCCCCAGCCCCGGAGGGTGGAGGGGAATCCGAAATGCTTGCCACCTCTGGATGCAGTGGATGCATCGGCTCCTGTGGGTGCTGCCAGCTCCCTAAGGCCAGGCTCTTCCTCCTTTGCTGAGCCTGGCTCACAGTGGTGTGTTGCTTTCCAGGAACTCCTGCACCCTTCTTTGGGCAGCTCCCCTCAGGCCTTGCAGAAGGCATCGCTTCCCCTGGTAGGGAGGGAGTTGGTGCTTCAGCCTTGAGGAGCTGAGGGGTTGTGTTGTCCCCTTGGGCTGGGGGATGGCGGAAGGGCCAGGCTGTGCTGTAGGAGCCGGCTGGGGTGGTGGCTGCTGGGCTCTGGGGATGTCAAACCTTCCATTCCCCCTGGGATAGGGATTGTGGTAGCCCCGGTGCCAGCTCAGAGTACGGCTGCAGAGACCTGAGCAAACCTTTGTGCTTGCAGGTTCATCCAGCCCTGCCTCTTGGACGCAGGCAAGATCCAGGACCCAGGGAACTCTCAAGCGGCTAAAGGCAGGCATCCATCATTCCCATCAGTAAATGGCAGTGCTGCTGGCCCCCCAGCTGCGGGGCTCCTGGTCCAGAGCAGCCCCAAGGCGGGACCGCAGTGATGGGATCAGGCTCCTTCTCTGCCACCAGCAAGAAACCGTGCTGGGTGGCAGCGCCCAGGGCGGCATGGGGTGAACCAAACTCTGTGGAGTCTGAATTTACAGACAAACCACAAATACTTCAATGTTCTTTCATGGAATAACACTTTGGGTTTACAGCTGAGCTGTTCCAGCAGCTCCTCGCTTCTAAATGGGGATGGACGTGGGGGTGACTCACCCTGTCCTCTTTGGGTTTTGTTCTTCCCCAAGGAGGAGGAGCGCTCTGACACCGAGTGGCCTTTTGGGCCAGCAGCAGCAAAACGTCCGCGGCTGTGAAGATCCGTTGGAGATTTTATTGTTCTATGTTCGTTCTTCACTGTTCTAATATTGTTCTTTTGTTGTTCAACTGTAGTTGTTTTGTTGGTTTATTGTTATTTATATTTATTCAAACACAGCTGTCTGGTCAAACAACAGTTATTATTATTATTATTATTGCTCTTTATTATTATTATTTCACTGGTTTTCCTCCACTTTGCTTCTGCTTTAAGCAGTGGCAATTTCAGTGCAGGACTGCAGAAACGTGCTGGAATGGACAGTGGAGAGACAGAAACTCTGCTTCTGGGTCTTCCCTACAGTAACACTAAAAACATGGTACTTCTGGAGCTGTTTGGATTCTGCTCTGTCTACGGCCAAGTAGCTGCTGCTTAATGCACAACCACCAAACACTTTGGTCACGGAGGCGAATTTCATGATCACAGTTGTACTGTGTTAAAACTGCTTTACAGAAGTGCCTTGCTGGAAACCACTTAACTGGCATGGTTCTTCCTGCTTCCCCATTCCTCATCTTGTGATGTGAGAAATGAAACAAAGCTCGTAGATCCCGCTGCCAGGGCTGGGTTAGTACGGTGAGACCAAGCTGTAAGTGGGTGCGATGCACTGCTTGGTGTTTCCACCAGCTGTGCCATGCTTACTAGGTGTCAAGAAGCTTATTTGCAGAGCAAAAGCTGAAGGAGAAGCAATGACCCATCTGATGACCAAGCTGAGTTGATGGAGGCTGGCAGCTGATTCATGTTTTGGCTTGTGAGGGCAGGACCTGAGTTTTGAGAGCTGGAAGCCTTCTGTTGGCTGTCCCATGGACACACTGGGGTTTGTATTGAGTCGGTGTTTGCCATGGGGAGTCTCCAGCCCAGCCCAGCCCAGCCCAGGCCAGGCCCAGGCAGCAGGGAGCCCCTGGGGATGCTCTGGGGGCAGCTCTGAGATCAGATGACAGTGAACAGGCAGGGCCAGGTTGGCTGCCCCATCACCAAGTGCCACCATGGGGGTGAAAACTGGGTACAATGGAGCAGCTAAACTTTAAAACCTCACCGCTAAACCTAACTCAAACCTCTAATCCTAAAACTCACTCTACACCTAACCCTAAAACTCAACCTAAACGAAAACCTAATCCCTAACCCTAACCCTAACCCTAACCACTAAGCCGATCCCTAACTCCTAAACTTAACCCTAACCAGAACACTAAACATAACCCGAACTCCTGAGACTAAACCTAACACTAACCAAATCCCTGCCCTTAACGCGAGCACTAAACATTACCCCTAAGCCTAAGGCTAAAGCTACCCCTGACCGTAGCCCTACCACCTAACCCAAACCCTAAGCCTAAACCTAACTCTAAAGCCCCTAACCTTAACACTAACCCTAACACTAACCCTAAACTTAACCCCTATCCCTAATGCTAACCCTAACCCAAAATTGCTTGTGTACTGGGACGAGCAGGTTTTAATCCACCTCTATCAGCTGCTGCAGCTGCCTGAGGAGTGGCCACTCAGTCAAGTCCCAGGGAAACTCTTCCTTTATGCACTGGGACCTGCCTGAAACGTCAGGAGCCGATCCACTACCCCTGGAGAGCATCGTGGCCTGACCATTCTTGCTCACTCAGCCTCAGCTTTTCACGGTCCTTTCCCCTTACCCGTTCTCAACGCGCGCCCCTTCTGCTTGGGACATGACTGCTCCTCAAAGCCCACCAACCACTGCTCCTCCCTTGCAGGACTCCTGCTGCTGCTCCCGCCTGCAGCACATTGTGAAGCACAGCTCACATCGGCTGCAAAGGGACACTGAGGAAGAGGCAGCGAGAAAATTTCACACAAAGATCATCTCAATGAGAACCGCTCTAGAAAGGATCAAACTTGCTCCTCGTAGGAGTGGACAAAGAGGAGGTTTCTTGCTGCTTACTGCAGAGAGAAATAGCACAAAAAATAGGATCTTTTATTCCTGAACTTCCTTTGAAAATGCTGCAGCAACTCATCACCAATGTGCCACATGATGCTGTCAAATCACACTGGGAACAATTCAGTATTAAATTCACTCCTTTACTAAAGGCTCGAGAACTTTGGGCAGAACTTCAATTAAACCCCTGAAATCTGTTACCAGTTTAACTGCTTCACTAAGGCAAGAGACTTGAACCCTACCTCTTTGCCTAGGTCCTTCCATTTCAATTCCTAACAAGTATCAGCCTGCTTTTGGGTGGCAGGAAGATGTCCAAGGAGGACATCCTTATTCTTTTCTCACCTATGAGTGTGTCCCCTCCTCTACTTTTCTCCCACTTATCTGTGCCTATTATCAACATTGTGCAGCAGAATCTATCCTTAACCACCCATCACTGCAACACCAAGCATGAAGGCCCAGGAGACACACAGGCAAGCAGGGTAGCTGTGCAGGACCAGCACTTCCCAATCACCACAGAGGCAAGGCCAGCAAAGTACAACTTGTGTTTTTAAAACCTGATCATTTTTATCTGTTAGATGTGCAGAGATCAAACCTCTCTGTAACTCTTACCAGCAGTGACTCATATCAGCTGCAGTGCCAGCTTGTCTCCATCTCAATACAGATGAATGCATCTGGATGGTTTGTCAGGCAGGGTGAAAATATGGGCCCTGTGCTCCTTCACACTCCTCTGCAAGCAAGAGCAAAGAACAAATGTTAACAGCACACACCTGAGCGGCTCGTACACCCCATGCCACCACTCTGCTCTGTGCTGTGGCTCCTCTGTCCAGTGCAGAGGATCCTGAGCAGCTCTGACAGAGCTCCAGGTACCTTCAGAAGTGACGGAGCTTTACATTCACTCCAAGGAACAGGAAGCCAGGCCATGCTGCAGGTCAGGCAGAGAAAGGCTGAGATAACTGTAGGTTCTTCATGCCTACAACACAGCTGTCAGCTCCTTCCTCTCACCTCTGAGACCAAGAGACAGAAAAGCCCCTGAACTCTTCAGGAATAGTCTCAGCTCAAAGGTGTTGAGTACATGTCAGCAAACACCCATATGGCTCAACAGCAGGAAGGGTCCCTTTGGGAAAGAAGATGGTCAGTGGTGTCCAAAGGGGTTGGTGGCCCTCTCCCTCAGCGCTCTGGGCAGTGCGGTTGTTCCCCCATGATGGGAACAGGTTCTTACACCAGGCACATGCCACACACTTCCCTCCTACCAGCTCACCATCAGCACCCTGAGAGCTGAGCTCAGGCCCAGGCTATGGTGCAGGAAGGGCAGAGCCAAAGCCTGCAGGTAGCCCCACAGGGAAGGGGTTCCCTTGGCAAGAACAGCCTCAGCACTACTCATCTGTAGGAACTGAAAGAGCCACCAAGCACAAACTTGATCCTCAGGGGAAGAGCCCCATAAGGAAGGAAGGAAATAACACTGTCCTCCTGCGGCAGCAGACAAAGCTGTGGAGCCTACATGGAGGGCAGTGGACTGAGCTGAAGGGGCTGGTGTGCTCAGAGGAGTGAGTGATGTTCTGAGGCTCTGAGCTGTCAGTGCTGCCTATTAACAGGGAACACAGACCCCTCTGGGAGGCAAGTCAAAAGACAGCACAGACTTTTCAAGAGAGCTTTGGTTCACAGCCTGATGACCAAAGCTGCCAGACAAGCAAGAAGAAGCAGAAGCAAATGATCTCCTTGCAGCTCTGTATGTCAGCACACTCGGGGTTGGCTTTCCAAAACTGCTGCTGATTTAGGGGCAGATGAAGCACCCATCACCTCTGCCTGGACACAGCAGATCTACCTTACCCCAGCACTACAGTACCGTGCCTGCAGAGAAGAGGGAGAAGAGTGGTGTTCTTTATTGAAATGACTCGTGGTGGAAACCTGACATGAGCAGAGGGGATTCCACAAAAGAAGGGCTCTGAACATGAAAGCAATGCACACCCCATACCTCTGGTCTGGATGCAGAAGCTGATCTTGCTTTCAGAGGGGTGTGTGATGCAGTAGCCACAGAACTCCACATCAGGGCTGCAGGAGGGTGGGGGGGGAAGAGAGCAGTGAAACCCAGGCCAATCCACAGCAAATCTCAGGGAAGTCAGAGGCTTGGGCCACCTCAGACCTGCTGGGGCTCAGGACATCTCTAATAGACTGAGGGTCTTATAGGAGGGATGTGTTCAAAGGACACCCCCTCTAACCTTATTCACACCCTTCCATCTCTCTCTGAGCTGCAGAACACTGCTCTTTTTCTTGTCCTGATGATCTATCAGAGAATTCCCATGGCATTTGCAATGAGACTGTCATTTGAGATGATGCATTGAACTTCCTGCTGGAATTCTTCTGAGCCTTCCCAGTGAGTCTTCACAAACCCCCAGTGCCTCCCAGCTCAATAAAATCAGAATGAAGCCATTTTAATGGGGGCAGCAGGATTATTAATTTCCAGCATCAATTCCTGCATCTTGATGCAACCATTACAGATGATCAATCTGCTTCATACTGGCTGTTCCTACCCTCTTTTCTGACAGCACTTGCCCCAGAAGGTGACATAGATACAGCCTGACCACCTGTACTTACAGAGTTGCACATTGTCTTACCCAGAGCCACATAAGACATTCAGAAGTCTGCCACATGTCTGTCAGTCCATTTCCTCTGCACTAACCATAAGAGCAGTGAGGCTTGGCTGCTCCTTAATGGGATGGGGAGCTGGGAGCATGAGCTGTAAGCCAATAAGGCAGAGAACTCACTGGCCAGCCCTGTCCCACAGCACCCAAGCAAGGGAGTAAGGTGGGTGCAGAGGTGGTAGCCAGGGCCAGCCAAGGGTCCAGGTCACCACACAGGCTTGTGGGGGTGAAAGAGGTCCGAGGCCAGGCCAGGAAGACAATCTGCAGGTCAGGGGAGGGTAAAGAGGGTCAGACAAAACCTATGACCACCAAGCAGATGTACAATGTACAACAATGAGGAGAGGCTGACGTTGGCTCAGGAGGTCAGTCCATGGCTCAGCATCCAACAGCTCAGGACAGGCTGAGCTCAAGACCCACATTGATACAACAGAGCTCAGGAGGGACTGAAAGCCCTGAGCTGAGCAGCTCCTGAGCCTGGGGGCAGGGTGTGTGTGGAGGCCCCAGGTGAGGCTCTTCAGACTCATCAAGGCCCATTAAGTGCTCTCATGGCTAACAGCACAAGGAGAAAGTGAATCCTGTTAAGAGAGAGGGTAGGTACCAGCTACCTACTATACTAATACTGCCTCTGGCACCAGCTCTGATATAAATACTCCAACAGGCAGGCACAGAGGGAGTTTTGCCTTGTTCCAGCAGCAACTGAGATGCAACTTAGTGAGAAGAAGGGCAGAAGAGGAGACAGAGGAACCCCCAGTGGTGCCAGGGGCTGTGGAGACTCCACTTACTTCTTCATGACCATGGAGTGGAGGGCATTGCCAAGCATCTGGTCCTCCTTGGGCAACACAAACGTGACTCAGTTTCCATCTGTCCCACCTGCCATGAACGGGGAGAGAAGAGATGCTGTAAGGTTCTCTGAACACCAGCCCCAGGGTGAAGAATCAACAGCTGTGCTCAGCTTCAGCACAGCACCTGTAGCTCTGGCTGGCCCATGGCTGTGGCTCATGGCTCCAGTGCTGCAGTGTGACCAAGAGCAACTTGACAGAGGAGGGAAGGTGGCAAAATGGTGGAGCTCAGAGAAACCTCCCCCTGGTTATCCAAGTGCCCGTGCACCCTTGCTCCTCACAGGGGAGAAGAGGAGCCCAAAGCAGCTGCAGCTTCGGGACCCAGGGTGGAAAGAAGCTGGGAGTGAGTGTTGAGGACTTTGTGAGTGCAGGTCCTGCCACCAGCCCAGGCTGGACAGGAATGAGAGGGACAGTAAAGAAGTGTCCAGGGAGGCATGGGGGCTGTCAGCAGGGAAAGCGGATCCCACTTCAACACCAACGTCAGCCCAAATTCAGGGTGCCCAGAGCAGCTGTGGCTGCCCCATCCCTGGCAGTGTTCAAGGCCAGGTTGGACACAGGGGCTTGGAGCAGCTGCTCCAGTGGAAGGGGTCCCTGCCCATGGCAGAAGATCGGAACTCGGTGAGCTTTAAGGTCCCTCCCGACACAAACCACATG
This sequence comes from Melopsittacus undulatus, assembly GCF_012275295.1. Lineage (NCBI taxonomy): Eukaryota > Metazoa > Chordata > Aves > Psittaciformes > Psittaculidae > Melopsittacus > Melopsittacus undulatus. The sequence goes on along the minus strand of NC_047533.1, from coordinate 72,417,837 downwards.
AGGGTTCAGGTGCCCTGACTGGATTCACTTATCCAGAACCTTTCAGACAGATCATTCAGATGGGAATGATCAGTGCCCAGGCTGAGACAGCAGCAAAGACCACAGCAACCACCGTGATCCTCAGCACATCCTGCAAGGGAGAGGAGAGACCTGGAAAACACAAACCCGAGGAGCTGAGAGTTGAGAGCAGCGCTGGGCCCAGCAAGGGTGGCTCTGCTGCTCCATGGGGCTTCTCTGTCACCAGGACATTGGATTCATTTGTCACCCGCTGTCGAATCAGCGCTTTGTGCTGCAGCTGTGGTCCATGGAATGCCCAAGCTGGGACAAATCCTGCCCACGGCTTCCTTGGCCACCCCCCGGCTCCAGAAGTGCTGCAGGTACCCTCTGCAGCGGGCACTGACACACAGCACTGCCCCAGTCCCTCCCTGCCTGCACTGACAACAGGAAGCAAGGGAGGGAATTGTGTTTCCAGGATGGAGCCTCTGTCACAGCCTGGAAGGTCTCCTTGGGCAGCAGCACCAAATCTGCTCCCCCAGGACATGTTGGGAACCTCTTCCCAGAGTCTCCCTGCTGATGTCTCCATTCATGACAAGCTGATAGTGCATCAACAGTCAGGTAGTGCCCCTGCCCTGCTTGCACCCATTACCTGCTCTTTCCTCCCATGCTGTCCTGGGTTTAGCTACTACTGACTGAGGACTTCCAGCAGGATTTTCAGGCTCTCCCTTTCTCCCATGTTGACAGTTGCTTTGTAGATGCCACTGTCCCTTTCCGGGACACCCTCCAGCAGGAGAGATCCATTGGATGGATGAAAATCAGCTCGTCCTGCATAGGGAGCATGGATGGCTGGGCTGTGGGACCCCCTGTAGTACTGCAGGATGGTGTGGGAGCTGTGCCATTGAGGTATTCCCACTGCACAGAGTAGACCTGCGTGATGTTACCCAGCCCAGGAAGCAGCACTGGGGATCCCACAGCAGCAACTTTACCCTTGAGGGGTTCCCAGATTCCTGCAGCTGTTGCAAAGGCACCAGCAGCCTTTTCCCTGCTCAGGGAAAGCTGAAGGTCTCAAAACACACCCAGTTTTGGGGAAGGACAAACTGGGAAGAGTAAAGTTCCTTCCTTTTCCTTTCAGCCTGGAAACCTCCAGCAATGACAGATAACAATGGTACCTTTGCCTATGAGGATCACGTACATGGGACAGGCAGCAGACTCCTGCTGGCTTCCTCCTCAACAATCCCCCCCGTGAGAGAGCCCAGTGAGCTCTCACTGCCCACGGACACCCCTTCCCAGCGCCCTCACCTCCCATTCCTCTGGAGCACAGCCCCAGGGCTTCTCTTCCCCACGGAAAGCCTTTGGTGGGATCCAAGAGCTCACGGGGAGGACTGAGGCTTGGAAGCAGCTTAAGATGCCTTCTACTGGAGCAGCTGCTCCAAGCCCCTGTGTCCAACCTGGCCTTGAGCACTGCCAGGGATGGGGCAGCCACAGCTGCTCTGGGCACCCTGTGCCAGCGCCTCAGCACCCTCACAGGGAACAGCTTCTGCCTCAGAGCTCATCTCAGTCATCCCTTGGCACCCCCATAGCCCCCACAGCACCCCAATGATCCCCCTCCACCCCAATTACCCCCCCTGCACCCCCATAATCCTCCCAGCACGCTATAACCTCCCTGTGCCCAGTGACCCTCCTGGCACCCAATGCCCCCCCGCACCCAATGAGCCCCCTGCACCCCAATATCCCCCCAGCATCCCAATACCCCCTGCACCCCCATAACCCCCACAGCACCTCATAACCTCCCTGCACCCAATGCCCCCCAGCAGCCAATGGCCCCCCAGCAGCCAATGGCCCCCAGCACCCCAATACCCCCTGCACCCCCATAACCCCCCCCAGCACCCCAATACCCCCCTTAATGTGTGTGTCGTCCCCCCCAGCTCAAGCTGGAATCCTGCCTCGGCATCATCGGTGGCAAACCCCTGAATTCCGTTTATTTCATCGGCTTCCAAGGTTCCATATGGGAATTGGGGGGGGGGTGTCCCCAGGACATGGGTATGGGGGGTCCCCCTAATTCACCCTATCCCATCTTCAGATGATTTTCTGCTCTACCTGGACCCCCATTACTGCAGCCCTGTGTGGATACAGAGCAGGAGAACTTCCCACTGCAGTTAATGGGTGGGGGAGGACGGGGACATCCCATCAATGGGGTATTTTTTGGGGGGGAGGGGAATTATCCTGACACCCCCCCCCCCCCTTTTCCAGTCATTCCAATGCAGATCCCTGCGGAAGATGCCCTTTGGGAAGATGGATCCCAGCTGCACCATTGGCTTCTATGCAGGCGCTGGGACCGGGCTGGATGCGCTCTGCAAGGAGCTAAGCCGGGTGAGCCCACATCGCATTATGGGGGCGGGGGGTGTTTTGGGGGTGCCCCCCCCACCATTATAACCCCCTTTTCCCTCCCCCCCCCATATCCAGGTCCTGGCCCCCCCCACAGCACCCGAGCGTTATCCCCTCTTCACCCTGGTCGAGGGGGGGGTGCAGGGGATGGAGCCCCCCCTCCTGCGGAGACGCCACCCCCCCCCGCGACCCCCTCCGGGGCAGAGGAGTTCGTGTTCCTCTGAGCACACACCACACCCCCCCCACAGGACTGAACCATTGTGGGTTATGGGGGGGATGGGACTGAATCATTGTGAGTTATGGGGGGGTTCCCATGGGACTGAACCCAATGGTTATAGGGGGGTCCCAACCCCTGAAACCCCGCCCCATCATGGGACTGAACGACTGTGGGTTATGGGGGGTCCCCAACCCCACAATGACCCTTCAGGGACACCCACCCCCACCCCTTTGTGCCCCCCCGCCCCAGGGAGTACCAGACGCTGCTCACGGTGGGGGGGTCACAAGTTATTTATTGCTCCCCCCCCCAGTAAAGATGAACTGAACCAGGCGCTGCCGTCACCCATGGGGACCCCCCCATTACCCCCGGGCCGGGGGGGGCAGCGGCTCCCCCCCCCTTGTGCTGCTGCCGGTACCGGAGGCGCCAGGTGCTGAGGCCGAAGGAGCCAAACGGCTCCCGGTGAATTCCTGCCCCCCCCAGGTGCACTTGGGGGCCCAATGGGGCTGAGCCCCGGTACCGGGGGGGGGGGCACCTTTAAGCGGCCCCCCCGGGGTCGTTTCCGCTGTCCCAGGGCTTCTGCTCTGCTTCCGGCTCCGCTTCTGGCTCCTTGGGGCTGGGAGAGGGGAGGAGGATGAAGGGATGAGGATGAAGGGGGGGGGGATGAGGATGAGGATGAAGAGGGGAGATGAAGATAAAGGGATCACGATGAGGATGAAGGGAGGGATGAGGATGAGGATAAAGAAGATGAGGATAAAGGGATGAGGACAAAGAGGGGATGAGGATAAAGGCGGGAATGAGGATAAAGGGATTAGGATAAAGAGGGGTGAGGATAAAGGGATCAGGATGAGGATAAAAGAATCAAGGTGAGGATGAAGGGATAAGGATGAAGATAAAAGGTGAGGATAAAGGAATGAGGATGAGGATGGGGGGGCGTAGGTTTAGGTGTGACCCTGTAGGCGCCTGTAGTTTGCCTGATCCTGCCGCTCCTCCTGCTCCGAGCTGGGGACAAAGGGGTCCTGAGCACACCTAATACATGGGGGGGCACCCATGGACCCCCTCCCGTACCCCTCTTACCGGTACATGCAGGTCTTGTGCAGGGAGCAGCAACGGTTCAGCTCCTTGTCATCCACTGCCAGAATCTGAGGGATGGAGGGGGGGGGGTGGCACAGGGGGCTGAGGGGGGGGGGGGGCAAATGGGTCTGGAGGGGGCCAAATGGGAGGGACCAAATGGGTCTGGGGGGGGGGGATCGAGATGGGTTTTGGGGGGGTTCAAATGTGTCTTGGGGGGTCCAGATGGGGTTGGGGGGTGGCCAATTGGCTCGGGGGGGGTGGTTCAATGGGGCTGGAAGGTTCCATTTGGCTCTATGGGGGGGGGGTTCGGAGTGGGAATGAGGAATATGGGGGAGAAGGTTGGGAAAGGGATGTGGGACAGGGACATGGGGTGAGGACAGGGATGGACACAGGGATAGGGATGGACACATGGATAAGGATGGACACAGGTATAGGGTTGAGATGAGGGTGAGGATATGGGAGAGGGATGGACACAGGGATGGACATGGATGAGGAAAGGACAGGGATGAGGAAGAGAATGAGGCAATGGGACAGGGATGAGGATGTGGCAATGGGACAAGGATGGGGCTGAGCTCGGCACTGCCAAAGGCCTCTATGGGACAGAGCTCGTTCTATGGGGCAGGGACCGCTCTATGGGGCAGAGCACCCTCTATGGGACAGATCCCATTCTATAGGGCAGAGCCCCTCTTATGGTGGCTAACCTAACCCTAACCCTGTCCCTACAGGCCCTTGTCCAAAGGGGGGACTCCAGTTTTCCTGTAGTGCCCTTCAGGTATTGAAAGGCCACAAGAAGGTCTCTCTGCAGCCTTCTACAACAATACTCAACGACTTTATGTCCAGCTGCTCTCTCCTTCATCACACCAAGTGTTTAAACAGGAACATGAGCTCTTCGTGTCTTAACAACACAAGTCTGTGCCTACAACCCTATTGCTCTGCTCATTGTGGCTTCTGTTGGAGCTGCTGCTCTCAAAACCAAAAGCTTTTTGCTCCTTGTTGTGTGTATTTAAGGAAAGCAGTGTTTTGCTGTGTCGAAGGGATGCCACTGCCTTCGATGGGGTTATCATCTGAGCAGGAGAGCAGAGGAAACACAAGGTGACATTCTAGGAAGCAGAAGCAGCAGCCAGCATTGCAATGCATCTTCCTGGTGGGTCATGATGAGCAGGCAATGAGGTGGCTTCTGGCATTGCTGCTGATGAGCTCCTAATGGCTTTAGCTCTCCACTTGCAGGTGGAGCTGCTTTCATTGGAGTTAAATCTGGTTTAAAGGCAGCTGAGCAAATGCTGGGCAGGAGCTGCTGCCCCTTCTTTGAGTACTTAGTGATTGGATTTAGGAGTCAGCTCAAACGTCTTTAGGCAAGGACTTATCTGCTTACATTTGAATGCACCAGGTCACCCCTATGTGTTTACTGGGTCCATGAGCTCCCTTTATTGTTGAGGGAGATTTGGTGGGGTTCATGCCTCTCACTGCAATGCAGACACCTCCATTGCTCTAGCTGAAGAGATCTGGGTGAAGTCTGCTGATTGCATTGGCCTGAGTCTCATCAGCTGTCATGGGACCTTGGCTCATAGATAGGTAAGGAGAGATGCCGCGGAAACGACTCAGTCAGAGATCAATATGATCAGACAAATGCCATTTATTGCAAAGCATTAACTCCTTATATACTATTGCTTACACACACCTACAGCAATTTGGCATATCATGATTGGATACTTGTCTTGAAGACCCTTAGTGACTAACATATAATTGGTTAAGCACAGGTGTGAGAACTTGACCTCGAACGCTTGCCAACAGTCCACAGCTCTCAGGACTCAGTGAATTACAGCTTCTTCTTATCTTGCTTGCTTAGGCTTCCTCAGGCCTCCCACGGCCTTGCTGTATCTTTCAGAGTTATACAGAGCTCATGTACCAAATATCCATTCTCCTGTGAGAACTGTCTCCAGAGAGAGACACTCATGTTTGGCTCTTAATAGGATGTGTATTGCCCCAAATGCAACACACACACACTGCCAAGGGCTGAGATTCTGAGTGTACTTCAGTAATCGCTGCTGTGTGCTGTAGGCTGAAACACGTGCTGTGTTTTAAGGTGAGAAGAGATCCCTCTGAAGCCATCAGTGGATGTGGGCAGGCTCTGCAGTGTGGACTGGCTGCAAGGCGCTGGGCATGTTGTGATGGGATATTTTGCAGCCAGTTTTCTCCAGCACTTGGAGACCAGTTCTGCTCCAGTGCAGCAGGGCTGGCTGTGCTCTCACCTGCCCCTCCTGCACTGCCTCTGCTTTGCTCCTTGTCCTCTGTGGCCGGCAGGACTTTTCTGAACTGCTCCCACATGTTCTTGGGGGGCAGTGGTGCCTCCTCCCTCTCTGTAAGGGTCTCCACGTGCTCTGACAGCGATGCCAAGCCAGGCCCTGCAAACCAGGACTTCCTTCAGTGCAGTCTGCTGGGCTCCCTGAACAAACACGAGCAGTGTGCAGAGGTACCAGGGCTGGAAAGCCAGTCAGGGGATCCCTCGCCATAAATAGGACCAGAAACTGCTCAGATGCATTGAGCGGTTGCATCCATGAGCCAACCAGGTCTCTTCTGCACCAAGATGAATGGCCACTTTCACATGGATTGATGGGAATGATTCCAGCTGCTCTCCTACTGCTGTGCTTCATTTGGGGAAAAGAAGCAGCATCTGGCACATCTGCCTAGAGAGGCTGGTTGGGGACCTTGGGTACCACTCATCACAAGTGCCTGGCTGACTGGGGAGACAAGGAACTGGTTTTACCCACTCTCACAGCGACACACACAGGTAGCCTTAGGATTTGCTAGTTCAGGTCACACATGTTTGGGTTTTCCCTTTTCCCCAGTGGAACCAGGGCTGTATTATCAGACACTGCCCATCCCATAACTTTGAATTATGTTTCCACTCTGTGTGTGCCCTTCACGAGGGCACAGAGAGTTACCAGCCACTACCTACAAAACACATCCATCAAATAAACTACTTCCTACTCTTCCACCTTAGCTCCCTATCAGCAAGATGTGTCCCCAGCCATTAGCCTAAGGGAATGATGTGATGTTGACCACCACCTTCAAAACTCGTGCACACTTTGGCAACAATAAAAGAGAAGAGGACAACTCTAAAAGCGTGCATGGAAGTTCTTGCAGCCCCAGCACTGCAGGGAGATGGGAGGTTGGCTTTCCACTTCTGCTCTGCCCGTCTGCTTGTCTGCGCTCGTGTCACAGCCTGGGGCTAACAGGAATGGCACTCGGATCCTCTCCTGGCATGGAAACAGAACTCATGCTCCTCTGGTGTTCCTCCTCCCCTTTTCTGCCCTCAGGTCTCCACTGCCTACTGCTCTTCATCCTTAAAAACTCCATACCTTGAGGGTACAGGCCATAATGTGCTGTTTTACCTCCAGGAATGTGCTGCCTGGTGTATGTGAGGGTTTCAGTCCAAATGCTGCTATGTGTTTCTGTGCACTTAATGTAAGCCAAAGAGGGGAGAATGAAACGTGGATACCAAAATGGGGATGGGGAAGGACACTGGCTACACAGACACTGTGCTCTGTGCTTTCCACTTCAGCAGGTACAGCCAAGCTGCAGTGAGCAACAGGACGTGTGCATCTGTTCAGTGGGGGAAACAATCTCTGGGACTTGCCCCAGTGCTACCTGAAATCCCTCTTGGATTAGACTGGTTTTGTTTCCTGTTCAGTGGTCAAAGTGCAGAGCTGCCAACTGGTAACTGCCTCTGTGCTCCTTGCATCCAGAGAGCAGGAATCCCAACTCCCTCTGAGGAAAAGGAAGTGCCTTTAGAAAGAAAAGAGGTTTAGGAAGAAGGTGGCTTTGGGTGGGCTTTGAACCCCTGGATGCCTCGGGCAGCACCCGTCTCACCTCCTGTCTAAGAGATCTGTGGTGTTCATGAGGAAGAAGAGTTTCAAAGTGGGGATTTCTCTGCAGAAATGCAGAGGGTTTTCCACCTAAATGAACATGTCTGATAAATCCTGCACCTCAAGAGCTGAGGCTTTGTGTGTGTGGGGAGGAGCTGTGAGGATGTTTGGTTCTACTGACGAGGCAAAGGACTTTCTGCTGGTGTGATCCCCCCAATTCTTTGCTAATGGCTTGTCATCTCTGTGGGAGGGAGGGGAAAAAGGGCCCCCTCCTGCACTTGGATATGTCAGCCTCTGGTTTTGTAAATCCCAACAGCACAAGCAAAGCATCATCTGAAGAGCCTGTGCTTCCCTGGACTCTGCTTCTTTTCCATACTGGAAACACCCACGATGGCTTTGGGAAGAGAAGGTACCTTGCTTCAGATTCTGCCCCCCCTTGTACCATGTAATCACTGCCAGACATGGGAGAGTGCCCATTGGGCTGGCAGAAGAAACTGGGTTTGCTCCTGTCTTACATGTTTTGGAATGACTGCATTTCATTTTCTTTCTGTTTTCCTCTCTGAAAGGACACAAAAGTCCTTCCAGCTGCTGTGTCTGGAACTGAGGCACCGACAGAGGCACCTGCCAAGGGAAGGCCCTGTGTTGAAGCACCCTCAGGAAGGATGAAGTGTGTGTGAAGGGGGGGCTGTAGGGTAGATGCTTCATCCTCAGCTGGAAACCTGGATGACAAGGCCAGACGCTTTCTGGGATGTTCAGGTGTTTAATAAGAGATAGAGGAAGGTTCCTGGGTGATAAATGGAGCCTCCTGGTCCCGTAGGGTCAGTGAGTGCCCTGCTGCTGGCCCGGCTCCTTTGGCCACTGCTGGTGTCGCCTTCGAGCATCAGTGGCGAGGCAGCTTCTCGGCGGGTGCAGCGGAGTCTTCAGAGCTGCTGCTCTTCCTCTTGTGAGTGCAGCAGGGACTGCGCCTGGAGCAGGCCCTGCCCCGGCAGGGAGCAGAGGCCCCGGGCACAGCCTGCCCTGGCTCCTGCTGCGCTGGGATGGGAGCAGGGACGCAGGCAGGACCCCCCTGCACGGCAGCGGGCGAGGTGCTCGGGAGCACGTCTGCGTTCCCTGCGGCAGCGCTGCTGGATGGGGCTGCTCTGGGCACAGGGGCCCCCAGCGTGCAGGCAGTGGGGCTGGGGCTGGGCTCGGGGCTCAGCTCCCGGCCCCCGGGGCGCTCAGAGCAGCTCACTTTGGTCGTGATGCTCCACTCGCCTCTGTGCTGGCTGCCACAGGAGCTGGTTCTCACCACGAGCTCGCCCTCGCATCGCTCCTGGACGGCCTTCCAGCTGGTGCTGGCCACAGGGCTGCCCTCCCACCACCAGCTGAACTCAGCCCAGCACTCGCTGCCGCTGTCGCTCTTCTCCAAGCCGCTGTCATCACAGGAGTCCTCGCGGATCAACAGTTTGAGCGCTTCATCCACGCACTTCTCCTCTGTGGCCCCAAGGAGCCTGCGCACGAACTCCAACGTGTGGCTGGTGACGTCACAGGGCGCGGCTGGTGACGTCACGGGGTGTGGATGGTGACGTCACATGGCGTGGCTGTTGACGTCACAGGGCGTGGCTGGTGACGTCACAGGGCGCGGCACTCAGAGTCGCAGCAGTCCTGGCTCTGCAGAGCCCAGCTGGTGCCATGGATGCAGACATCCTGGACATTCCTGACCAGCACAGGATTGTGAGGAAGGCAGAGGTTATGGCTAGGGGACAGAAAGAGGCATGGTCCATACAGACAAGGCTTTTCTGTTGGGAGGCGATGGAGGCACAGGGCACTTGCCCTGTTTTCCAGCTCTGCTCCCACTACAGATGGCTACGAGCAATAGGATTCCCAGTGTCAGGCAGTATTTACAGTGGCAGCTATAAAGCCTGTGTGACAAGGTTGCCTTTCCTTCCGTGGCTCTGTCTATAATTAAGCTGGGAATGGGGTTTCCTAAATGCAGTGCCCCAACTAGGGAATTTCTGGAGTGATTGCCGGCTGGATTTGAGCAAGGATTCCATGACATTTCCAAACTCCCTGGCATCCTGCCCCCAGCCAGCAGCAGCACACTTAGGAGCCTCTCTTTATGTACCCAGACCTATACAGGGCGATTATTCATTTTGTTAAAGCTGTATTCCAATCCCTTCCAAAGGCAGGACAATTAATGTATTGAAGTATATTGAAGTGAATGTATAAAACCATTGAAGGGGGAACACCGTGACACCTGCTCTGACACCCCAATGGGTTTTTCCCTGATACAATATACCTCCTGGAAAGAATCCTGCCTTTGTGGCGTGTCATCCCTGAGGTTTTGCTGGAGTTCAGGAGACACTGAAAGCAAATAACACAAGCAGAGGCTCCAAGGCAGTGCTGAGCAAGCTGGAAGGCCTGCACCTCCCTGGGGCTGGGCTGATGTTTGAGCTGGTTCCTTCAGCCCTCTCACTATGGGCAAAATTTCACTCCACATTTCCCTCCACAAACCAAAAATGGAACAATGTCTGGTTTCAAGCAGGCAGAGTGTGCGATTCCAGCTCTCCATAGGGATGCACTGCTCAGCACGGGAAGGGTAGGGGCTGAACCAGCAGCACTGGGCTTTTGCCTCTTGCCTTCACACCTACTTGGCCTTTTCTTTCTCCGACCAAGCAGGAATCACACAATAACCCAGTGCCAGGAACTGGTCCCCTCCAACCAAGTCACCAAAGCTGGGTTTTTACAGTGTGAGTTCTTTTGAAGGCACTGCTGCCGTGGGATGGCTTCTGCTTGGCTGTGGGAGGTGCTTCCCATCAGCCTATGTCTGCACTGGCCTTGGTGCTTGGCAGGACCAGGTATGTCGAGCAAAATAAATGCCACAGCTTGAGGGCAGAAGATGAGCCCCTTGGGATAGCCCATCTCCTGGAGCCATTTTAGTCCAATGCAAAGCTACAAAGGCAAAAACTGAGCCAACAATTTGAAAGCATCAAACCCACATGAGGGAATTAGAAAAATACTGTCAGAAGAAAATGGGCTCCTCTGGGGCTGGCTTGAAGCAGAGCTGCCTGCTCATGGGGCCATTGGGGCTGGCTTGAAGCAGAGCTGCCTGCTCATGGGGCCATTGGGGCTGGCTTGAAGCAGAGCTGCCTGCTCATGGGGCCATTGGGGCTGGCTTGAAGCAGAGCTGCCTGCTCATGGGGCCATTGGGCCTGGCTTGAAGCAGAGCTGCCTGCTCATGGGGCCATTGGGGCTGGCTTGAAGCAGAGCTGCCTGCTCATGGGGCCATTGGGCCTGGCTTGAAGCAGAGCTGCCTGCTCATGGGGCCATTGGGGCTGGCTTGGGTTTGCTTTATTTTAACTGCTTTTAGTAGTTGCAGGTCTTAATCATTTACTAAGCAAAAGCAGCCCACGAGAGCTGGGGACAGAACCCTTCAACTGGCCCAGTTCCCCTTCCCAGCAGCAGAAGCCCTCAGCAATGCTAAAGTTCACCTTTGGTCATTGGCATGGTGGCTGCTGAGCACAGCCCCAGGGATTAAACCCGGCTGCCCCTGCCTCATCCCTGCCCTGCTTCATTCCCACCTCCCAGCTGCAGTTTTGCAATGCTCTTTCTGCAGCAGGAGGCCAGAGGCCCCGTGCTTCCCACTTGTGTCACCTTGTGCGTGTCCCCCTGTGCTGTGGCTGGCAGTGCAGGATGCCCAGCAGTGTGCTACAACCCCAACAGCGTTTTGGGGCTGTGCTGTGTCCCCTGTGTGTGGAACGAGTGGTTTCATGCGGGTTGGGGTGCTGTGTGCCTGCTGCCTGCCTCTTCTCCTGGAAGTCTCTCACACCAATCTTGGCTTTTACATTAGTTTTACCCTCCAAGTTTCTAGCTGTAGACCTGCAGCGAGTCCTCTTCCAAATGCAAACCCCAGAATTTATACATTTAGAATCCATCATTTACTTTAAAAGCCCAAATTCACTGCTCTCAGGCCCAAACTCAGGGCTCTGGAGGGAGGACCACACAGGGCATCTGCTGTTACCAGTGGGATGTGGCTGTAGGAGTTGGCTTCCTTCGTCACCCCTGACCAGAGCACCCTGCTCCCCACAGACATCCAAAGCCCTGTGGCTCTGCACAACAACCCCCCCCCCCAAAACTGGAAAGCAAAACCCTTGGTGTTTCCCTTCTGCTTTCTCCACGCTGTCAAATGACACTGGCCTCTCTTCTAACCTCCCTAGGAGGCCAGGAGCTCTCTCCCCCACCAGGGTCAACCTGGCCACACAGGAACATAAATCCCAAGAAGCACTTGAAGTGAAATACAAAGAGCCAAACTGACTTTAGAAACGAGCATCCCAAGGTGCATAAAGCCTAAGAGGGTTTCAGGACACCCAGCCTGCATCTCTCTGAAGGCAGAGCAGAGCTGAGCCCTCGTCTCCCACATCAGAGGCAGCCTGTGATCAAAAGAGTGGGGAACAAAGGAAACCACAAGGACATTTGGTGCTGGAAACTGCTCATGGGGAGGGCGTGATGTCCAGAAGGAGCCCGTGGCACACAGAGTGTGCCAAGGAAAGGGACGAGATGTGCTATCTCCTCACCCACGCTTGGTGTGAGACACAAAGAGCATCCCCAGTCTGGGGGGACCCTGGGCTCCTGCCTGGGCGCCGTGGTGCCCACCACGAGCACCCTGCACCCCGACAAGCACCAACCAACCAGTTCAGTGATTTCATCTGCAGACGGTGAGGAGGCGGCTCTGTGCAGATGGCATCAATACAGCTCTGCTGCCAGCTCCACGGTGTCATCGGTTCTGCTCAGCCTGAAGAGGTGCCCATGGAGAAAACAAGGTCATTGTTGCTGGGGTTTTGGGGCTCCGGCTGCCTGGCCAAGCTGAGAGCGTGTGGTAGTGCTGGGGAAGGACAGGCACGAGGAATGGTGTTATCTCAGATGAAGGTGAGGAACTTCCCTAAAGGCTGAGTCCTTTCAGTGCACAAAGGTATTTTTTGAACCAGATTTCAGTTATCAGCAATGTTTCTGGCTCCTGTGGGCTTCAAGAACATCAGAGCCTGTGCCTGCTGTGGATTTGGGGATGGGGACAAGAGCCACCCCCAGCTCTGAAATCACAGAAACATCTCAACCTCAAGGCACGAACCCACCAGAAATTGGTATACATAAGACACCTGACATCCCTATTTACCCCTGAAACACTCCCTCAGTGCCAGACTGGACACAGCTGCAGCAACGAGCAGTGAAGCTCCTTCAGACCCCCTCATGTCTCATCCCACCGCAATGCCAACACAGGAGACATGGCACAAGGCAAATGCTCCAGCAGCTTCTTTCTAAGGGACTCTTGGCACAGTTCACACATCAACACCCATGATTTGCAGAAGCCAATACATTTATGTGTTTAGCACAGGAGTCATCCTCTCACAATCCCTCATATCCTCTTCCTGGGAATTACACAGCCCATTCTCCAAAGTCAAGTCAATACCCGTTCTCCCACTGGGTGTGCTTTACTGCTTCATCTTACACAACACAGCAGTGAAGGGGAAGGCCTGTGCTATCAGGAGCACATTGGCTCATTGTTTAATCTCAGGAAGAACCTGCAAAGGTGTAGTTTACATCAGCACCTGCTGAGTGGCTCTTACAAAACCAAACCAAGCCCAAATGAACATTGCTTTAAATGTGTAAGTTTGCACCGTCTGTGTCACCCCCAGGACAAGCAGAAGACAGCAGTACGAACTCGTGTCAGCAGCCTCTTTGCAGGCATCAGCAACATTCCAGTGGTACCACTTTTCACTCTGGGGCCCAGGAGGAGACACACACCAACTGTGCCGGGCACAGAAGAGGAGAACACAATGTGTACCACCCATGTCCTAACAGAATTCAAAGCTCTACAGGATCTTGATTATTAACTCCCCTCTCTGCAACTTCCACCCATTGCTAGTGAAATTCTCAGGAAAATAAAGGCCAAGTAATAAACACAACACGGAAGAAATTATTTTTTTTTCCCCTTTTCCATCACGAAATGGACTCATTGCTCTCTCCTATTCCTAAGAGGTTTGAGAAAGCCTTGCCAACAAATGAAAAGCCCAGAAGCCTTCAAATGCCTGGTTGCAGTTAAGCCTGCTGAGGGGAATCAAGAGCCTTAATCCAGACAGCCTTGTCCAAACATGAAGTTCCACAAGGTGAAACTCAGGTTTCACAGCCAGGGCTGCTCCAAAACAATGGGCCTCCAAGTTCAGGTTCTTAGCAAACCTCTGCAACTATACGGGAGGAAAAGGACAGAAAGAAGGTCATAAAAATCCAAAGTATTTCTACAGTATACACATTAGTTCCTAACATGCTCTTTGTCACCCAAACTGCTTTGCTAAGAGAGCTCCTATGCCTATTTCCAGTTACTGACAGCACTCGAAGTCAAAAGCTTCCTGCAATGTCATGGTGCTCAGTGGGTTCAAACAACTTGAAGATGTCATCCTGCAGCTCACCAGCATTTGCTCCTGTGTTATCAAAACCAGGCTTAGGAGAGAAGAGACTGAAGCTCTCAGTCAACTGAGTGAGGTTTTTTCAGCTGTACTCTGTGGCAACAACTGGAGACAAGGCACGGGCACACACTCCTTACCTGAGCACTTGTGTAGCAGGGAGAAGAGATAAGCCTATCTGCTGGGCTTTTACCAATGTGCTTCCTGTGGAAAGTAAGAGAAGGCAGGAAGAATGCAAGTGAATGTTGTGCAGAACAAGGACTGTGCTGGAACAGAATCCAGAGCAAAATGTGCTCCCAGTCACTGAGTGCCTGCTTTGACCAAAGGGTGGGAAAAAAAAGGTCAAGCAGCAGAAGAGCAGATGAGCCTGCTTTCAAGAAACAAATGCAAGAGCAGCACCTCAGAGCAAACAGGCTGGGACAGGAAAACAATTGTCTTTTCTTCCCACCCATCTCAGGAACATCTACATACAAGTGTCATTAGTTTCTCTTGAGAGTCCAAAACACCATCAATAGCCTACACATCTGCACTTGGAAACACAGCATACTCACCTGGGCGTTCAAAGTCATTCCACTTCTGTGGAGACCCACGGAAGCTGAGTCGATCCTGCTGGAAATCACTGCTGCTGGACATGAGCAACTCATCACAGTCCTCTTCTGTATTACACTGAGAGTCACATTTGATGGAGAGGTAGATAGCACCAGGAATGTGAACTTTATCCTGACAAATAAACACATGATCTTTGCATCCTGCAATACTATTTTACCAAAGAGCTGCTTCACTTTCACCACACCAACAACAAATACTACAACATATCCACAGAGGAAAAAAATCCCCCAAAACCAAACAACCCTCTGTAATATTTTTATCCAGAGCTAATTTAACAAATGTAAAGCACGGCCTATTGTTTGCGTTAGCTCTTAAGCATGTAAAATTAATGGCTAGGGTTTTACTAGAAGTGGTAATTGTTGCTGATACTGATCTCCACTGCCACAACCTAAAGGTTTCTATGCATTTTAAACAACAAAAATCAGGAGGGTCAGAGCTGCAGATAAATGAACAACCCCAGGACTGCCCAGAGGCAACAATTACTCACTAAACTGTATTAGGAAAAGGCTTTCAAACAATATCAAGAGAAGAAAATAAGAATTGTTTGTGTCAGGATAAGATAGCCTAAAATGATGAGACAAGAAAAATGAGACTCCACTCCCAGCTTGCATCTGACAGCACAAGGAAGTAACAGGCAAATGGAAATGAACCTTGGGATGAAAGGCTAGAAATATTTGTTCATTGAGGCCCTGAGACCATTTAAGAATATGATCTGCTGCAAACACACACACAGCAGAACCACTGAAGTTATGCACTTTTCACATGATTGAAGGAGATTAAATAAAAGTGACTTACTGAACCTATTTCTTTACAGGGCAAGGCCCCACTCATCCAGCAGCAGCCCTTCCAAAAGCAAGGCTGAACGGGTATTTCACAGGGGCTTCAAGCACCAAGTCCCACAAGTAAACACATGGACCACTGACATTCCTGCTCCAACCACCTTGATGGTTTAGAACTCTTCAAGCCATGCAAATGCACTGTACTACACTGCAGGTCTAACTTACCTCAAACTTGCTATTGTTGTTAGAAGGATGTTTAGATTAATGCCTCTGCACTGCCATTCCGGGTTCTTCCATGAACTGGCAAGCTGTCAGTGCCATTGTCCCTAGCATGCTCTCACTGCACCCATGCACCACCTGCTGCAGAATCTGGGAAGAAGCAACACGTCATGTAAATACAATCTGCTATCAAAACTATTACAAACTTATACACCGATGACTGACAGGAGGCATTTCTAGCCACACAACATTTTGCAAGTGCAAGAAACAAGACATCACAAATGATGTCTACAAGTGTTATTTCCGTAAGTGCAGAAGATTTTTCTTTGCCCTCTGTTCCAGATCTTTCAGTTCTTATCTAATGGAAACGTGACAGCTGTTAGCTCCATCTCTTTCCACAAATGCCAGGGACAAGGATTACCCATAAAGCAGTTAACAGTAAACTAAAGCTGTAAACAAGGAAGATAAACAACTAAATACTAAAGACACCTTTACCTTCTGTTACTTACAGGTTTTGATTTTAATAAAATATGTTCTGTTTTAGCTTTCAAAAGGTACAACCTCACATACAAGGAAGCCATCAGTTAGCGGCTACAGTGTTTGAAAGCACTAGACTCAAGAGCTGTGTCTTTAAGAATACAAAGAAATGCCATTTAGTCTATTGGGACACACTAAAGGATAATTAAGAACAACCTCAATCTCCACTTTCTCTTATTTTTCAGAGCTTTTGTGTGCTTTTGAATTAGGATTCCTGCTGCTCAAGGCCCTTTATTGTCACAACCTATGACATCTCTTCACGTGCACTTTCCTAGCCCCTCCTATAAAATGGGATACTAGCTCAGACCAAACGTTCACCTCCACATCAGTCAAAGAAATTAAATTCTTGGGAAAAAGGAGTTTAAAAAGCAAAGGCAGTATGTAGCACAGCTCCCTGAATGTCTTCTTTGCATCCATGCACTTGCAGAACAGCCTAACACAAAGGTTTCTCTATTTCATACACCCAACATACTGTTATTCTATCAGTTCATCCTGATATTTCTGAACCTACAGAAACACCCTGTGGCAACAATGTCAATGACATACTCTGTCCAGAACCAGTTCTTTGGGTTTGTTTTGCACCCACCACTTATTACCTGCATCCCACACTCCTTTGTTTCCTTACTGGGAGGGCCAGTGAATAATAGTTGCTGTTAACTTTTGTATGCTGCTTATTGCTTTAAAACTACAGAGAAAGAGGAACAGACTTTTTCATTCCTCCTTCTCGCTCAGGCCAAATGGGGCAAAGATCCAGGATGAAGAAAACAAGTTGGTTCCTCCTACTGAAGTTATTCCATGGCTACAATAACCCCTGCCACTCTTTTCCAGACTTCTTCCAGTTGTACTGCATTTCCATTTTCCTTTAAGCGAGATGAGGGAGTCAAGTGACATGCTGCACTCCAGCTGAGAGCACACTATTGGTTTGGTGGCATACCAGTGCCTTCTGTTTTATCTTGAATTCCTGCTTTGAAGATTGCCAGCACCTCATTTGCTTCAGCTGCTCTTGAAGCATTGAGCTGATGCTTTCAGGACATTCCATTATCATTCCAAGATCACTTCCACCACGGTAAGAGTCAGCTCATCACTGGAGTAGCAGGTATTACAAAATACACATTGAGATCTGCAGGTTTCAAAATGGACTGCCTATTTGACCAGTTTCTCTATCAGATTTATTTTCCCATGTAGCTCTTTCATAGAATCATAGAACAGTTAGGGTTGGAAAGGAGCTTAAGATCATCCAGTTCCAACCTCCCTCCATGGGAAGGGACACCTCACACTAAACCATATCACCCAAGGCTTCATCCAACCTGGCCTTGAACACTGCCAGGGATGGAGCATTCACAAACTTCCTGGGCAACCCATTCCAGTACCTCAGCACCATCACAGTAAGGAATTTCTTCCTTATATCCAATCTAAACTTCTCCTGTTTAAGTTTTAACCCATTACCCCTTGTCCTATCACTACAGTCCCTAATGAAGAGTTCCTCCCCAGCATCCTTACAGGCCTTCTTCAGATACTGGAAGCTGCTATGAGGTCTCCACGCAGCCTTCTCTTCTCCAGGCTGAACAGCCCCAACTTTCTCAGCCTGTCTCCATACAGGAGCTGCTCCAGTCCCCTGATCATCCTCGTGGCCTCCTCTGGACTTGCTCCAACCGTTCTATGTCCTTTTTCTGTGTTGAGGACACCAGTACTGTGCACAATGCTCCAAGTGACGTCTCATGAGAGCAGAGTAGAGGGGCAGGATCACCTCCTTTGACCTGCTGGTCACACTCCTTTGATGCAGCCCAGAATACGGTTGGTTTCTGGGCTGTAAGCACACACTGAAGCTGGCTCATGTTCATTTTCTCATCGACCAACACCCCCAAGTCCTTCTCCTTGGGCTGCTCTGAATCTCTTCTCTGCCCAACCTGTAGCTGTGCCTGGGATTGCTCCAATCCAAGTGTAGGACCTTGCACTTGGCATGGTTAAACTTCATGAGGTTGGCATCAGCCCACCTCACAAGTGTGTCCAGGTCCCTCTGGATGGCATTCCTTCCCTCCGGTGGATCAACTGAACCACACAGCTTGGTGTCATCGGTAAACTTGCTGAGGGCACACTCAATCCCACTGTCCATGTCAGTGACAAAGCTGTCCAACAAGACCGGTCCCAACACCGATCCCTGAGGAACACCACTCATTACTGGTCTCCAGCTGGACACTGAGCCATTGACCACAACTCTTTGCGTGCACCCATCCAGCCAGTTCTTTACCCACCGAGTGCTCCACCTATCAAATTGATGTCTCTCCAATTTAGAGACAAGGATGTCGTGTGGGACAGTGTTGAACGCTTTGCACAAGTCCAGGTTGGTGACATCAACTGCTCTAACCCTGTCCATTCGTTCCGTAGCCCCATCACAGAAGGCTACCCTATTGATCAGACAGGATTTCCCCCTAGTGAAGCCCTGCTGGCTGTCACCAAGCACCTGGTTGTTTTTCATGTGCCCTAGCATGCCTTCCAAGAGAATCTGCTCCCAGATGTTGCCAGGCACAGAGGTGACACTGACTGCTCTGTAATTCCCTGGGTCATCCATTTTACCCTTCTTGAACATAGGGGTTATATTTCCCTTTTTCCAGTCGTCAGGAGCTTCACCTGACTGCCATGATTGTTCAAATATGATGGACAGTGGCTTAGCAGCTTCATTTGCCAGCTCCTTCAGGACCCGCAGATGGATTTCATCAGGTCCCATGGACTTCTGCACAGTCAGGTTCTTAAGATGGTCTCAAACCAGATCCTCTCCTACAGTGGGCCTAAGGTCTTCATTCTCCACTTTTTACCTTTAAGGGGAACCGCCTGAAGTCTTAACCATGCTTTCCCAAAGAATCTTAGAGAATAACAGAATCATAGAACTGTTTGGATTGGAAAGGACCTAAAGATCATCTAGTTCCAACACCCTGCCACAGGCAGGGACACCTCACACAAGATCATGGTGCTCAAGGCCAGTCCAGCCTGGCCTTGAACACTGCCAGGGATGGAGCATTCACCACTGCTTTGGGCAACCTGTGCCAGTGCCTCACCACCCACACAGGGAACAATTTCTTCCTTCTAGCTAACCTGAACTTCCTCTGTTTCACTTTAAGCCCATCACCCCTTGTCCTATTGCTACCGGCCCTGATCAAGAGTCCCTCCCCAGCATCCCTGTAGGCCCCCTTCAGATACTGGAAGGCTGCTCTGAGGTCTCCATGCAGCCTTCCCTTCTCCAGGCTGAACAGCCCCAACTTTCTCAGCCTTTGTACAGCAGCTGCTCCATCCCCCTTAGCATCCTCGTGACCCTCCTCTGGATTTGCTCCAACAGCTCTACGTCCTTCTGGTGAGGACACCAGAACTCTACCCAGTGCTCCAAGTGCGGGTCTCATGAGAGCAGAGTGGAGGAGCAGGATCACCTCCCTTGACCTCCTGGTCATGCTGGTGGTGATACAGCCCAGGACACAGGGGGTTTCTGGGCTCAAGCCCATGCTGAAGCCAGCTCATGTTCTGACCCCCAGGCCCTTCTCCTCGGGCTGCTCTGAATCACTTCTCCCTGCAGCCTGTAGCTGTGCTTGGGATTGCCCTGACCCAGGGGCAGGAGCTGCACTCGGCTTTGCTGAACTTCAGGAGGTTGGTCACCTCTCCAGCATGTCCAGGTCCCTCTGGATGCCATCCCTTCCCTCCAGCACGCTGACTGCACCACACAGCTCGGTGTCCTCAGCAAACTTGCTGAGGGTGCTCGATCCCACTGTCTGTGTCACCGACAAAGATGTTGAACAGGGTCTGCCCCAACGCCGACCCCTGAGAGACACCATTCCTCACTGGTCTCCAGTTGGACATAGAGCCACTGACCGCAGCTCTCTGCGTGCAGTCATCCAGCCAATTCCTTGTCCACCGGGTGTCCATCCAGCAAATTCATGTCTCTCCCATTTAGAGACAAGGACGTCGTGTGGGAGGATGTTAAATGACATTTATTTGCTCCAGAGAGCACGAACGTGGCAGGAAGGGCTGGGGGCAGCTGCTCACTTGCGGGGGGAGGGCAGGCCCCGGAGGTGGTAGATCCAGGAGCCCCCAGGGCAGGAGACCACCAGCCTGCTGGTGACAGGAGCCGGGCCGCCCGCGAAGGAGACGGTGATGGTGGTGCTGCTCTTGGCGCGCAGCACCTCGGGGGCCCTGACGGTGAAGCCCGGGTGCTTCACTGCGTATTGGAACGCCGTGGCCTTCCGGAAGACGTTCCTGAAGGAGATGGAGGTGGTGCCGCCGGCTGGGATGAGGAAGGGGCCCTGGGCTTCAGGGGGCAGCGCAAGGCCGATGAGTGGGATGCAGTACTGCCCACCCAATGCAGAGCTGAGCTGCAGCGTGGCCTTGGCTTCGCCCAGGTGGCAGGGCTCAAAGGTCACTTCCACGCTCAGGTCCGAGCCCCCAGCACTGGCGGGTGCCGCACTGATGGATTTTGCTGTCTGGAAGTCAGCACAGTCGGTCTGTGCAGGGGAGACAAGAGACCATGGGGGGTGGGTCACAACAGCAGAGCCAGCACCTCGGGAAGAACACGATGGTGCCCTGGCCCTGGCCTGGCCCACCCACACCACACTCCTGGTGAGTGCCTGCGGGGAATGGGCACGAGAACTGTGCAAACGTGCCCAGCAGGGACAACCCTGCACCCAAGCCCCAAGACGCCCGACTGCCAGACCTGGGCTGCAAGGGGGAAGCAAGCCCAGGCACCGTGGCGCCTGCAGAAGCAGCTCCAACCAGGGCAGCAGACACGGGCCTGCAAGGGAGGACAGTGCAGCTGGTGACAAGCCCACACCAGTGGGAAGACCCCTGGGCTCACATGGCCACCCTGGCTCTGCCACGCCAAGCCAGAGGCACTTGGAGCCCTTGGTGGAGAGGGCTGGTGCTGGCCAGAGGAGCTGCCTCCCAGCCAGAGCCCCGGCAGCCGCGCTCACCTGTACGAGGTACTCGGTCTTCTGCTGGGCAAAATGCCGTATTTTGGTGGTGATGGTCTGACGGGAGCCCAGCCTGGTGCGGAAATACACGGGCTTCTCTGGCCTGCTCCAGGTGGCTTTCAGCTGCAGCGTGTAAAACAGAGAGCCCAAGTCGCTGCTCTGGAGCACCAGCTGCCCACTGCTCTCACCCGTTTGCAGGGGCTGATACTCCAAGACAAGATCCACCTGGGAGGAAGGAAGGAAAAAGCCACTTTGTCAGGCAGAGGCATGGAACACGTGTGCCTGACAAGGGGCAGCTGGTCCCTGCTGTGCTCAGGCAGTGCCAGAAGGCTGGGCTGCCTTCCCCGCTCTGACTCCCCTCTCTCGGGCACAGCCTTGCTCCTTCTGGGGGACGGTTCACTTAGGGACAGATCCCAACAGCTCACAGCCCTCCAGCACGATGCCAGAAGCTTCCCACCATAAAAAGCCCCTGTGCTCCCCCAGGGCACACACCACTTCCTGTCAATCCAGGCTGCAGACAACCTGGCCATGGGCTGAGGCTTGTCCTGCAGCCACTCACAGCTGGAAGCACCACACTAAATGAGGGGCACGTGGCACAAGGACCTGCCACGTGAGGCCCACTTGCAGCGTGTTCCAGGGGGCAGCAGGGCAGGCTCCACCAGCGCAGGATGATGCCCACTGGGGATATTCTCACACACTGCTCCCTCTCTAGATCATCAGCAGGGAGCTGCCACCACGGAAGGAAGCCCCACATGGCTCCTTTCAGGCATCACCCTTCAAGAGCATCCCCTCCAGCCAGGAGCAGGGAGAGCAGAGGGAGCCGGAGGAGCTTTGCCCCTACCTTCGACTGTGCAGGGACAGTAAAGTGCTGGGGAACGCTGACGTCGGGCACTTTGCAGTTGATGTCAAACGTCACCGGGACAGGCAGAGGGTTGTCCACCTTGACGCTGGAGGACACTCTCTGCCGAACAGCGGTGCTCATTTGAACAGTGCCCATGGGTCCTGAAGCCACCACCTTGAAAGTCACCATGTGGAACAAGTACTCTCCGGTTGTCTCATTGAGGAAGGTCACCTAAATCAGACAGAAAGGGAAGGGCTGCTCATTCCACACATGAAAACAGACCCAAAAGAGCCCACTGAGCTCAGCACCCTGCTTCCAGGAATGGCTGTGAGCACCCACCGAGGAAGAGCACAAGACCACAGAAAGCACGTGCGGTATTTCATAGGACCTGTGCACAGTGGAGGTATGAAGAGGCATGTAGCTTCTCGGTGAGCCAACAGCTCCTTGAAGGGCCCTGCAGACCAGTGTCCTCACTTACCTTTGCCCTGAAGACTCCTTCTTTGTAGGAGAGGAAGGTGAGCTGGTAGTCCTTCTTCGCAGAGCTTGGCACGTCCATGTAGGAACACCCCTGCAGCACAGAACTGCTTTCCAGGTTCTCTGGTTTGAGCATGTCAATAACCACCAGGAACCTGTGGGTGAGAAGGACGCAGTGAAGGTCAACACGAAGGACTCCCATAGGATACCCATCGTGTGGGGGTACAATACAGCCCCTCTCAGCCTCAGTGCCTCAGGCACAGGGCACCAGCTCTCATCCCCCTTGGAGGAAAGCCCTCCAGGGTGCCTCTGCACAGGCAGAACGTGGGTATGGCCAGACACGGCCAAGGAGAGGGACAAGCTTTCAGGAAGGAGCTTCCAGGCACTTCCAGACTTCCTGGGCTGGACTCACCTCTGTGGTCTGTGCAGCCAGTTGGACACAGGGATGAGCTCCGTGTGGCACTTCCTGCATGGAACCTGCCGGGAAATGGCCCCTGAACACCTGGGGGCTTCAGCAGTTCCTTCCTGGTGGTAGCGTAAGCCTGTCCCGTCCGGCAGGGGGAAGAAGATGGAGCCCTACAGACAACGAATAGGACAAGTCGGCTCTGGAGCACCCCTGGCCAGCCCCATGCCTCAGGCTCTCACTGCAGCACCTTCCAGCACGCCCAGCTGGCAGAGCTCTGCCTGCAGCCCTGTCCCGTGCAGGAGGAGGCACCAGCATCGCACCTGCTCAGAGCTGGTTCTGAGTGGGTGCATGGCCCACAGGACATGGCACAGCTACAGGACACAGAGGCAGCATCTCTGGGCAAAGCAAGGAGACACGGGCCCTGCAGCAGAGCTGCTCTGCACATCCCAACACTCCCTTACTGGCCACACTCACCTGGGCACGTCCCTGCCAGCCTGTGCTCATGCAGGGACAGCCCTGGGCAGGGGGTGCCCGTCCCTCATGAGCTCCATTGCCTCAGTCCTGCTGGCCTTAGCCCAACAGCACTGCCCAGACAGCAGCCTCTAAGCTGGCACAACAGGGGCCCACCAGCCGTGGGCCATGGAAAGCTCATATCCATGATCATTCTGGGTGCCCGTGGATCCCAGACACCTGCCTCTGCCATCTCCTCTGCCTCCACAGCAGCTGAAAGCTGCAAGACTCCTCACGCAGGCTCTACGTTAAAGACATGCTGAGCACGTGCAACCCTAAGGGCACAGATCTGCTGAGCACCCTGGAGACGGAGACCAGAAATCTCTGACCTCATTTCTGGCCTACTGTAAGGTCAGCTGGAGCGGGACAAGGACCCAGCAGCTCCAGCACCCCAGAGCCCTTCTGAACTGACCCCTTATGGCACAGAAAACATTACAGAGGGGCCAGTTACCCCCATGTGCCCAGCCTGAGACCTGCAGGAAGGGCTCCTCCCACAGCTCCTGCATGACTGTCAAGAGATCTCTCTCGTTTCCCACTTGCCTGTTCACGGCCAGGAGGGCACTGAGAAACTGCAGGGCAGCTTTGCCCTTCTTGCTCCCTGCAAGCTGCACAAGGACAGGCACAAGTGGTTGTGCCCAGGGCTCGGAGAGCCTGTGCAGCCGTGCGCTGAGCGTGGGGGTCTCTGAGCCCCTTGGGCTGCCACAAGCAGCCACCAGGAGCTGCGCAGAACAAACTTCATTTCTTGGCCTTCAGAAAGCCTGGCTCTTTAGGTCAGCTGCTCCAACACGTTTGGTGTCAGGCCCGAGTTCCCATCTGCCCTTTGCCCCTGCCTGGCCCCCAGCCACCACAAAACCCAGCTTCCAACAGAGGGCACAGGACACCTTCAGCTTGGACAGGACCTCTGAAGGTCATCTCGGCCAACCTCCTGCCCAAAGCAGGGTGAGCTACAAGGGTCATGCCACGAGGGTCAGCACACGCTGGCACAGCTCACGTACCTGGTGCTTCTTGTTCTCAGAGCTCATGGTTAGGGGTCTGTAGGTGACCTGGTAGACCTTTTCTTTTTGCCTGGCCTCCAGATGGATAAATTCAGGCCCTTTCCAGTATTTCCCCTCAATGATGGGCTGCAGGGTCCAGGCCTCGCTGCTCGGGTTGGACAGGAGGATGGTCTGGCTCTGCCTCTCACGCACATTGCAGCTGAAAGTCAGCGTCTGTAACAGAGGAGCACAGAGGCTGCTGGGTCGTACCCACAACCCTTCCCACTCTTCTCACGCTGGCTCTGCACCAGGACCTGGAGCACAGGGAGCAGCTTTTCCTTGTCACATGTAAAAATTACGCTTTGGCCATAGCTTTTGGAGTAAATCAAGCTGGTTGCTCTTGAAGAAGGGAGCAGAACAAGCCTTTCGCATGCTGGGTGAAAGGAAACGGGGAGTCCTGAAAGGAAACTCCTGTGCAAGGACAAGATCTGCAGCCACACAGCCCCTTCCTTCATGGGCAGGAGGAAGAGGAGCTCCACGCTCTCTTTGGGAGCAAGAGCCAACAGCTCCCAGGCTGCCCCATCCCAGGGACCGGATGCAGATGCCTTGCCCCTTCCTACTGCTGAATGCCCTCCCCTGGCCCAGCAGGGGGGAGAAGTGTGGCTGCAGGTGCAGTGCTGGGATACATGGCATGGGTGCTGCAGTGCAGAGCCAGGACAGCTGAGCTGCTCACTGGAGGAGCAGCACCTTGAACAGGGGAGAAAGGCAATGACAGGGCTCAGGAATTCTGGCAATCCTGCCCAGCAGTTTCTCTCTGGGATACCCCAGCACCAGCGAGTCTGTGCTCACAAGTGTCCTTCAGTTCCTGCCCTGGGAGAGATGTGGTGCAGATGCTGGGGTCCAGGGGCCCATCCTGTCCCTGCTGCGTTACCTCTTTGGGGCCAGGGGCCTCCACGCAGGATCCTGCCAGTGTAAGCCGCAGCGCCTCACTGCCCTGGATGAAGCACCGCAGCCCCTCGTACTGGACAGCCTGACTCAGCTTCGAGGGGCGGAAGGTCACAACCAAGGGCACATCCATCCCTGGGCTGATGTAACCCTTTGTGGGGCTGATGGAAAAGTCTGGCTTGAAGCTCTCCACGTCCCACATAAACCTTGCCGAGGAAAGCACAAGGACAGGAAAGAAGGATTAGCCACGGGGAGCTGTGAAGGCAGTGTAAGCCTCAGTGTGAGGCTGCAAGTCTCTTGTGGGCTTTCCCATCACATCTCAGGCCTGACGCTGAGCCACCTGGCAATAAGGCTTCAGGCTGGGCAGGACCTACTGCTTTACCTGACTCTCGTGTCGCCCGCGTTCCGCATGATGACGCGCTGGCACGTGTAGCTCTGCTGCACCACGGCTCCAAAGCTGAGCTGGTCCTGGTCCAGGCTCACGAGGCTGCCCTGGCAGGAGCCCCGCACCACACAGAGGGAGCGCACCAGCCCGCGGCACTCCAGCAGCACTTCCCCGCTGAACGGCTGCATGCGGCGCTTCGGGGAGAAGGTCACCTCCACTTTGCAGGTGTCTCCTCTGCCCTTCAGCTTTAGATCCTTGCTGGGCTTCAAGCACAGAACCTACCCGAAGAAACGAGTGGAGACTATTTCATCTGGCAAGCGAGCTGTGGAGCCTCCCTCACCACACTCAGGGAAGAGGCTTCCAATTCCTCTTCTGTCCCCACCAGCACTGCCCCAGTCCCACTCATTCCCTCCTAGGCATTCCTAGGGAATACCAAAGGTGTTTTCTACCATGTGTCCACCTGGTCACGGCGAGGTCAACTCTGTCTTCTAAAGCTTTCACATACGTTCCAACAGAGCTGCAACTCTCCCTCTTTCAAGATTCACCTCCCTCACCTTTCCAGATCTAAAACACATGGCTGCATCCTGATGGATGTGTCTAAAACAGGCTAGAGGAATTGTGTCGCCTTCTCACTTCTGGCTCTCGGGGAGTCCTGGCACCCAGCTCAGCTGAAGCATTCGCACTGCAGGCATCTGCTGCCAGAGCAGTGCCAGCAGGGAGGACAGGGCAGGCACAGGCAGCCAGGGCAGCCCACACCTGAGTCATTACCTACTAGCTCCCACCCACAGCAGCTCAGCGCTCCCTGCAGGCACACCAAAGTGCTCTGCAGAGAAGGAACGGGCCTTACCCCAGCTTCCTGCAACTCTGGCACAGTGGACGTGACCCTCAGCTTAAAGGTGAGAGGGGCTGCACTCTTGTTGGCTACGGTGACCATCTTCTTCACCGTCTGTCCAATGCAGACGTTTCCCAGCTTCACCACCTTTCCTGGTGGATCCACAACGTCAACCTGAGGCGGTAGGGATTGATATCAAGCCAAAGGAAAGAAGGAGAAAAGGCTTTCTGCCACTCTAGTGGCAGAAACCCAAACCATGGGAGGCTGGGGAAGAGAGGAGGAAATGAGAAAACCATGCCGGTTGCCACCTGGAGTTTTAGCCTTTAGATTTCATCTCACCTTCATTTTTATGCCCCTTCCTTGGGCCTCAGCAGTCAGCTTCTCTCCCGGGGCACACGGAGGCAGCAACAAGCTGTTGGGGCTGTTGTCATTTTTCGGTGTCTGTAGGGGCTGTGCACAGAAGGAAGAGAAACCATAGGCAGGATGAGTTTCTTGACCTTCACCATGTGAGCAGGCTGCCCAGCCAAGCCATCCCCTCCCACATTCCTTCCCCCCAGGGGCAGGGATTATCCAAGTCCCTCTGCAGCCTGCCAGCAGAGCTGGCTAACCCTGGAAGGCCACCAGGCTTTGCCCTGCGCACTGCCCCCGTCTCCCTGCACAAGCCTGGCCATGCTGGAGCGCTGGGAATCTACAGAGTGTGCACAGACCTTCCCCCTCACCTGCTCCTCAGCAAGGTGCTGCTGCTCAAACTGCACTGAGTAAACCTCACAGGGCTTCTTCACCACCACTGTCCCCTCTTCCCCATGGCTCTGGGGCAGCAGCGGTCCCAGCTCCAGCTCTGCGGGGATGGACTCCAGCCGTGGCTCCAGACCACGTCCCAAGACCGGCACCTGCAGGCGTTGGCTGCTCTGGCAAATCTGGATCTGCAGCTCGCCCCGGTAGCACTTCTGCAAAGAAGCAGCACAGAAAGCTCCTCCGTGAAGCCCCAGCTGACAGCACCTCCAAGTCAACAATCGCCCAGGGTCAGGGGTCTTGTCAGCACCTCCAAGCTGAACCCAAAACAGGTATTTACTTAGAGCAGGGGCTACAGCATCTGCATGGCTCTCAGGAACTGCAGCGAGTCCTGCTGTGGAGCATAACTGGACAGTTGGCTCCCAGGTGGATCTAAAATGGGCTATCAGAGGTTTTCACCTGGGCATGGGGGAGCTGCAACGCTCATGAGAAAGGTCTGCTTCCTCAGACACAGTCCTGGCACTGCAGCACCAGGCAAACATCAGCTGTGTGCAAGAGGCAGCCTGAGCTCTCACTGGGCACAAATAAGGATCTTCTCTGCTCAGTGCTTGCCTCTGGTCAAAGCCAGACACGAGACGCTGAAATCTCCACAAGCAGTTGAGATCCCTGGGACTGTCCCCAGGCGTGGAAGCACTTGTGTCCATCCTGTCACACGCTACCAGTTTCCAAGTCACGGTGGCCACATGCAAACTGCCTTTGGGAATGCTCCATCATTTAAGCTGACTCCCGAACTGCGTGGGAACGTGCAGGGGAAACTGAGGCACAGGAAGCTCCACGTGGAGGCAGAGCTCATCCCCCGCTCCCTGGGCTGGCCTCCCCTTACCACACTGCCCTGCCAGACCTCCTGGCGTGACACCCACCAATCTCACCTCTTCCGTGGGTGAAAAACGGACTTGGACGTGGCACTGCTGTCCTGGAGCGAGGCTTCCAGCTGAGGGCAGCACCTCAAAGCCACAGGGCACAGACTTCATCTCCTCCAGCAGCTTCTGGTGCTCGCTCCCTGGCAGATGTTTGTCCACCTGCGCACACAAACCAGTGGCGTGAGGTCTCCTTGGTCTGTGAGGACAGACCCTCGGTTCCTGCAGTGCTCCGAGATGCTGGCACGGTGCAGGAAGCACCTTCATCCCACCCAGACGTGGCCACCACTGCCTAGAACTGGAGGGCAAACATGCTGGCAGGGCAGGCAGATGGGGAGGCAGTGTCCTCAGAGGAGGAGGAATGGGTGAAGATGGCAGAGAAGTGAAGCATCAGCTAGTGAACAGGCCCAGGTGAACCAGCCTTGCTCTGTACCCTCAAAAGCTTCCTCAAGCGAGCTGCAGCCCAAGTGCTCAGGCAGCCAGAGGGGCACAAAAGGCAGGAAAGGCAAAGAGAACCCAACTGAGAAGTTGTGTGTTACACGTTGTCTGTGCTTTACCTCCTCAACAGGATCAGTCATGCTGATGGACCATTTACAGGGGACCTGGAACGTGTTGTGGAGCTGGATGGTTTCTTCCTGGCACTGTCCACACTGGACAGCAGAGAACTCCAGCCTGTCCCTGGACACGCAGAGGGACGGCTCAGCCACCATGGCACGGAGGCGGACCTGGAATGTGGGGCCTCCTCTGACCTAGAGAAGGACAGAGCATCCGGTTGAGAGCCCACCCGATACTCGCTGCTGTGCCCAACCTGCTGCCTGCCCCAGAAGCTGGAGTACCTTGATGGGCAGGAGCACATCCACTTTTCCCAGGGGCAGGTTGGCACTTTGTGGGTCGAAGCACACTTCAAATGTCTTGCTCTCACAGGAGGGCAGGCGCTTCACACGCTCCAGGCACACGCTGAAGCCTGAACACAGCAAAATAAAGCAGCTGAGATACGCAAGCAACAGGAAATGGCTCAGAAGCACGGTAAGGCCACAGGGGTGTCCTGGCTGGCAGCTCTCTGAAAGACCCCTTTGCATCTCCAGAGAAGCTGCTCTTCTCCCTTTGGCACTGCCCAAAGCAAAAGGACTTTCACAGCCAGAATCCAGGGGTTACATAGTAAAAAGGAATCACATTGCTTGAGGAACTCCAGCAATTCCTTCATCAGGCATCTCAGGGAAGGATGCATAGACCTCTCCAAAGGAGAATTGCCACCTAAGATACCAAATGCTGGGGTGTTCCCTGACAGTGGCTTAGAAGAGACGACTGGCCACCCCGCAAAGACAGCAGTCACCATGTGCTGGAGCTGCAGCCTTACCTCAAGGCCTCTTTGGGAAGCCTGTTTCCATAGAGCAGAGGATCCCACAGGCCGGTCAATAAAGGCTGAGCAGAAGTGCTCTGGCACTATGAACTCTAAACAAAGCACTTCCGAACCACAGAGGGTCCATCTGTTTGCAACATAAACCCTCAGAGTGCACAAAGAAACTCGGATGATGCTCACGGGAGCCAAGAGCAGAAGATGCTGAGAGGCGATCAAGGTGATCAGCCCTTCTGGCCCCTGCAATCAGATTGTAGGGCAGCCACAGGCAGAGCAGGTCTCTGGGCACTGCTCGCCAGAAGTCAGGCTCTTGAACAGGGCACCCAGCATGGGGGTACTAAGGAGGAAAATGCTGTCCAAGGAAGTACTCAAATCTCCCGTGTCCAATGGCTTCAGCTGATGTGTCAGAGGTAGCTCCTTCAAGCCCCTGTGAAGCCTCTCCACCATGGGTTACCTGTGTTATACAGGACATATCCATCGACACGGAAAGATGCGGGGAAGTGCCCAGTGTTGGTGATCTTCACCGTGTGTGTGTGGATGTCACCGGGAACGACATAGCCAAGGTCCAGGATGTATTCGGGCAGCTCAGCTCTGAAAGGAGGAGTAAGGACACTCTGTAAACCCCAGCATGGCGTGGGCTGGAGAAGCAAATGGAGTGGATAATTCTGTATTCACTGCTCTGAAAGCTCAAGCCAAGCCCAGGAAACCCAAGACCTGAGCACCCAGTAATAACACTTGGCTAAGTCATGGGGAGTGCAGGGCCTAGGATTTATCAGCCACCAATGGGATCTTCGAGTGACTTTAAAGTGGGTACTGGACACAGTTCCTATGCTGCAAAAAGCCATTGCAGAGAAGTCCACTGCATCTCCACTGGTCTCAATCAAACTGCTAAGCTGGTGTCCAGCCCAAGCCTGAAACTGCTTCAGGACCTTGTCATAGCATTTCCTTGCAGAGGTCTTTTGGCAGGCAATCCCATTTGGAAAAGTGCATAAGGGATCTGGACCATTCCCTGCTCTTCCTGCATAGTGAGGTCTGTTTCTTGGCACAAAGATGTCAGCTTTGAGATGCCCCTTTCAGAGCTGGTCAGCAGGGCTGGTGCCTGTGCTGTCTGCAAGGGCTTGCTCGTCTGCACCCCTCAGCTCCGAGAACAGAACCTATCAACTGTGGGGAGGGGAGCACCTCCAGAGCTCAGGGGAGCACTGTGCAAGCGAGGACACCGAGCTGCCCACAGGGAGCACATCATAGCTCTCAGCATCAGGCCCCTTCTGAAGTCCACAGCTGTTCCCAGCTCTGAGACACAAGGAGCTCTCAGGAGCAGGCCTGCACTGCTGGCTGTTACCCTCGGGGCCCCTGCACACAGGCTACAGGACTCCCTACTAACTTGAGAAGCCTCCGATGTACACGCTGGTGAAAGGCAGTGTCCTCCGGGGGACGGGAGCTGAGAGCTTTCTGCTGCTCCACGGCATGTTCCTCCATCAGCATCTCCTCCATCTGCATCTGCAGCTGAGCATCCCACTGAGGAAAGTAAAGACAGGGGCTGCTTAGCAAAGCTCCTTCCCAAGGCACAAGCTTGTCTCAGGTGGAGGATCCCACCCTGCTCTTGTTGAGAGAGGCGATGGAGTCATTCTGTCTCACTGCTCAGTGTCTGGGACACTTCCTGCTCTCTCAGGCAGGATCATAGCTCCAAAGAAATGAACTCCAGTGTCTCTACCTGCCCAGTTATCAAAGCTGATCTGGACACATGGACAGACAAGCCAGAAACCTTCCAAAGCTCCAAGTATGTCCCTGCCCCCAGTTAGTGCCAAAGCAGCTTGGACAAAAGCTCTCCTGGAAAGGGAACCATGAGAGAGCTGGAGCCTCTCAGAGATCCAGAACACAGCACAGCCTCAGGGTGCATTCAGGCTGCTGCTTTACACTCTGTAAAGCTGGCAGGGCTTGGCCGGTGAGCAACAAAACCCCCAGCACCGACCTGAATGTCCTTCAGAGCACCATAAACCCAACTGCTTGAGCACAGCCCTTAGCATCTCCTGGGGTAGTCAGGAGCTGGTGCATGTCCAGGAGGGACAACTCCCAGAGGTGGGCAGCCCATGGGGCACGCTGAGCTGACGCAGTCCGTGGCCAGGGCTGTGCAGGGAGGCACCCAGTGCCAGCAGAGCCCTGGGCACAGGGCCGTGGGGCGCAGGGGCTCCAGTGACACGCAGGAGGGTGGCACGTGTGGGACAGGGCAGCAGCTCTACTCACCATGGTGCCCGAGTCGTCCATGCGGGGCTCGGCTGCCACAGCCTCCCCCAGAGCAATGGCCTCGTCTCTCTGGCTGCCTTTGTCCAGCTTTTCTTGGGCCTTTTGGAGGATCTTCTCATATTTGGCGTTGCCTGAAAGCACAGAACACCACCAATAGCAGTGGGGCAGCACAAATCCCATGGAAGACGGGAAGCCCCATTCCCCCAACACGCAGACACAAACTGCTCCAGCAATGGAGAGAAAGGCGATCCTGCTGCTTCTCACCCCCAGCCGTCTTTCTTGCCACACAGGAGCATCTCAGCCCCACAACGTGATGCAAACCCAACCCTGTCAAAGTCCCTGCCAGCCTCTCTTGCAGCTTCCCTGTGCTTTTCTGCCCAGCCCTCGTCTTCCCAGACCTCTGCCATACGCTGGCAAGCTGTGCAGGATGGTTCCTGCGGCAAAGCCACACGGGCTCGTCTGCCAGAGACCAAGGAAGCAACCAGAGGGCTGAGTTTGCCTGACAGCCCTGAAACCTCCAGGCCTGGCAGAGGTGCCTGTGAGCTGCCCTATGGGCATATGGCATGGGGGAAAGCCAGGTGACCTTCCTGGCGAGCAGACAGGCAGTGCTCACCTTTGATGTTCCTGGGCAGGTCCAAGTGGATCCTGGGAAAGGTCCCTTCTCCTTTCAGGCAGACTTTTTCTGGCTCCAGGTGACCCACTTGGATCTGGAAAGCCCTGCAGAAGACTCCAGGCACTCCTGGCAGGTAATAGACTTTCAGCCCTTGCTGCTTGCCAGGTTCAATGTAACCCTGCGGGGCACAGAATACAGAGGGAGGTAGTGTACCAAAGAGGACTCAGTGGAGGGATGGCTCACACGACAGACACGTTCAGGACACAAGACAGCTTCTCATACATAAGGAAACATCAGACATCACCACCTCCAGCTTTCTTGTACCCAAATGCCCGAGTCCCCTACACCAAGATGCAGTATGTCCTTCAGAGGCCTCGCAAGGCTACCCTCTGCTCAGCATGAGCACAGCTCTTCTGCTGACAGGGTTTACCCTCTGCTAGCCAGAGCCAGGCACAACAAACCAAAGCTCTTTCACCAGCTGCTCTGGAAGAGCACCGAAGGGCCTGCGCTTCCAGCAGGGCCAGCAGCTCCTGGCAGCAGCTTGCAGGAGAGGACATCAGCATGTCATCCCTCAGGCGGACAAGCACTGAGGAAGGTGGAAGCCACTCGGCCCTTTGCTTCCTCTTCCCATTGCAAAAGGGCACCAAGGCAGGAACACTGCTCCAGCTCTAAGACACCCAGGCAGGATGACAACTGGGATGGAGTGATGCTCCAGTGATGGCACAACCAGAGAGCTCAGCACTCAGCTCCAAAGAGCTCCCGCAACCATCGTGCCTCCCACTGGTGGTTGCTGTAGGACAGCAGAGCCAGTGGCGGCCAAGGCCAGTCAGGGGCTCCATTAGGATTGTGCTCAATGCACCTCCTCTGCCTCTGCAGCAATCGCTCACAGCCCCGTCTCTCCTGCCTGGTTTTGGACGGGGGTTGTGTGCTCATTCCCCCTATTTTCCCCCAAAACTCTCTCCTGGGCAGCCTGACACAGGCCGGGTGAAGCCCTTGTGCTACTCACCATGCTGGGCACGACCAGGGGCACGCCAGGCAGAGGGCTGGCTGCAGTGCCTGTGCCGGGGCTCAGCACCACAAAGGCAAATCCCAGCTTCCCACTGTTCTGCAGGGTCACTGCTGCTTCCGAGACTTTGTTAAACACCTGAGGAGAGGACAGAAGAGCAGGAAGTTACAGGCACACGTCTGCTGCTCACAATTTCATTCCTCTTCCATTGGGTCGAAAGCAAAGGAACACAGCCCAGAAGCAGGGAGCGCACAGGAGAGATGGGCACTGGGCTCTCTGGGTTAACCCGGGCAACCCGTGACTGCAGGGTACCTCTGAGCCCTACACAGGGACAGGTATTTGTGGCAGAGGTGCAATTACAACCACAGAAAGATCAGGAAGAAACCAAGTAGGGGACACAAGCCCTCTGCACTTGAAGGTGTCACCCAACAGCGAGCTGAAACACAGGAGGAGACACTGAGGCATTTAAGGAGAAAAGGCTCCTGCACACTAGTATTTGTGGGCAAAATACAAGCCAAAATGGAGATGGACAGGGCAACGCACACACGGCCAACAGCTGGAAACAGCTGTGGGGTTGTAACTGGAAAGAAGTACAGTGAGGGTTATTCTGGGACACTCTATCCAGCTACAGTGACTGCAAGCCCAAGTCAGCTGCCTCCTTGGCCGATGAATCAGGAGCATTAAAAGAGAGCATCTCCTTGCACCTCTGGCTTTAGGAGCCCATCAGCGGATGGACATCTGAGGGACACATCCCTCTGGAGAGCAATACTGGGATCCTGCCTGTCCCAGGAGGCAGCATTAGTTCCCTCCAAGAGGAGGGATTCCCAGCTTTGGGCTGGGCTGGAGATGGCCATTAAACACCAGCTTGGAGCTATCACCCAAACGCTGGACTTCCGAGCCACAGAGCCAGCAGAGCAGCTGGGAAGGGGGGAGAGCCCTCGACCCGGGGGGGCAGCAGCCCACCGGTCATGGCTGGAGACAAGGAGCTCTGACAAGAGCAGCGTGCGGTACCTGCAGCCCGCAGTCGATCTCGGTGGTGTCCAGGAGGTAGCTGATGCCTGAGGCCTCCCCACACAGAGCCACCTCGTAGCAGGAGTCCAGAGCTCTCTCCGGATACACCACGCTGAAGGGAGCCTCAGGAACTCCTCTGTTGAGCAGGAGAACCTGCAGCAGCAGCAAGAAAGCAACATGGAAATACATGAAGAATCCTCTTTACTTACTGAAGGCTCACTTCTTTTCTACTTTAGCAATTAACATCTGTAAAAGGCAGAAGATGCTGAGCGCTGCTGCCAAATACAACAGGACAAGTTCTGCCTCAGGGCTTTTTCATGCAAAGCAGGGATAACTTCACACAAACAGAGCCACTCTGGCCTTATTCCCCTGACACAGAGCACTCCACTTGACCTGCAGTGGCAAGGACCTGCTCAGCACCACCAACTTGATTCAGACCCATCCCACACCTCCACCAGGCTCACTGCTGCCCACGAGCCATCCGGATCCACCCCATGCCCTGCCACCCGTCCTGCTCACCCCACAGCTGTGGCTTGAGCCAACAAACACCTTCCCGACGCTCAGCTGGTCGCAGCTGAGTTCCACCTGGGGCCCGACACCTTCCCCGCTGATGCACAGGGGCAGCCTGGTCTCACAGCCTGTGGAGGGAAATCTCTGTGAGTGCAATTCCTTCTGCTACCCAGCACTTTCCAGGTTGTCTCAGTGCTGCTGCCGGTCCCTGGCCTGCATGGAACCACCTCCAGATGCTCCAGGAGAAGATACGGGACCCATCTCGTCCCTCAGGAGATCAGCCTTGGGGCTGGTTTCTCATTTCTAACCAACCCCCTGGGATGGTGTCTCAGAGAACCACAGAATGCTTTGCGTTGGAAAGGACCTCAAGATCATCCACTTCCAGCCCCTTGCCATGGACAGGGACACCTTCCACTAGACCAGGCTGCTCCAAGTCCCATCCAGCCTGAACTTGAACATTGCCAGGGACGGAGCAACTTCCTTGGGCAGCCTGTTCCAGTGCCTCACCACTCTCACAGCAAACAATTCCTTCTGGATATCTAAACTAAATCTCCCCTGTTTAAGCTCAAACCCATCACCCCTTGTCTCATCCCTCCAGCCCTGGAAAACCAGCCCTCTCACTGAGCAGATCACATAAGCCAGACATGTACTGCTAACGTGCACAGCCCTTGGTGCAAAGGCAACCGAGACCTCAAGGCTTACAGCCAAACTCCAGGGTGGCTTCTTTCCCTCAGATTTGCTAGAGATGACAGAGCACAAGATCTTCAGTCTGAAAGCTGCTCTCAGCCACTGAAGCCTGAATCCTGGCTCAAATTTTGGACGAGATCTCACTGCCATCCCATTCTACTCTGCACACAAGGCGAAGCAGCACCAGGAGGAGGAGAGAGCCACGCAACCAAGACTCATCTTGGAGGTAAATGGTCTACAGGCTCCTGGTGCTCCTTCATTAAAGCTGTGTGTGTTGCAAATGCTGGCAAACCCATGCCAGGAAAGCTTATTCCTTCACTGCTTTGTCTCTTCTGGGGTCAGGAAGCCAGAGCCAGGCATCCTGAGCCCTGGCCTCAGACAGGAGACCACCGGGAACCGCAGGGACAGCAGCATGTGCCAGCACTGTCCTCTTGAGCCCTCCAGAGCTACACGAGATCCCAGTGGGCTGGAAGAGTGTTTGTACCTCCTCTGTGGGAACAGGAGCAGGAGGAAGGAGCTGTACCTGAGATGTCACAGTAGGCTGCCTCTTGGTAGACTCTGGCTTCTTTGGGCTTAAAGATCACATTGATTTCAAGTGAAGAATTTGGCAAGATATCTCCCTCCTGAAACAGAAGTGACAGCAAACCATTTATCTTCAAACAGCACATTCTTGTTGCCACTACAGCCCTGTAAGCCTTTATTTAGAGCATCAGCAAAGAGCAAGGAGCAAGCAACACTTGTCAACAGAATTTAGAGGAGAGCTTGGAAGCAGCTGCAGAAACACCTTCCAAAGTCCCTCGCCTTTACTGGCGCCCGGAAGGGGCTTTTGTTACCCTCAGAAGAGACTGAGCTCTGGCTCAGGGATTTAAGTCTGGGCCACACTACCAGTTTCTGCAACTGTCTGCTGCTTCCTCAGGGTCTTCTCTCTCTGCTGCTCTCCCACAGGATCCTGGCACTGGTGCTCAGGCCCAGGAAGCCTTGTCACACATTTCAGCAGGCACCCCTGGTTTCTATAGGCTCTCACTTCCTCCAACTGCCTTAAGCAAAGGCACCTCGTACAGCCCTTCAGCCCCTAGCATTACAAATACACTTGACGTAAGTAGCTACACCTCTGGCAACCGTAATAACGCTCTACAGGAATTCAATATTGAGTTGACGGAAGCAGATAAAAACAACAGAGTCATTTTTCTATCAGCACAGCCAGGCTCTGATTCCACTCTGCTCTTGGCTATTCTCAGGAATCTGTCCAGAAGAGCCTTGAACTGACTGGAGCCTCCAGCACTCCTGCAGCATCGATATTTACTAGCTACGGTTCTGCCACTGACACAGCACTGACAGCTTAGAGGACAGCCCCACAAAAATTAAAGAGCTACAACATGGGAAGTTATTGGCCTGCAGCTGCAAGTAGTTCCCTGATGCACAACCTGCTCTGAGTCAGGACAACACAGGGCAAGGACAGGCAGAGAAGAACCCTTTCAAACACCAACCGCCAGTAACTGCAAAACTCTGAAAGAGTAAAGTCACTTGGATTCTTCTCAAAACCTGCACAAAGTCCCCATGTGGGACAGGAGACACTGCCCATGACACAAAGCCCTTGCTGCCCCGGCCTCCTCCCATTCCTGCATCCCCATTCCTTAGCCAGGGCAGCTGGAGCTGGCTCAGGGCCTCAAGGCATCTGTCTGACTCTGCAGTTGATCCCGGCCCCAGATAACCCAAACTCAACATCACAACCCTGAGCTGCCACTGCACCAAAAAGTACAGCTTCAGCAAGAACCTGGAGAACACTGCAAAGGTGCATCTCAAACAGTGAGGAGTGCAAAGGAGAGCCCAGCAGGGTTACTGCGAGTGCCCAAGGCCCTGGGGGCATGATTTGCTCCATACCGACACCACACTGACTGCTGGCCATCATTCTGTACACACTCTTTAACTAGTGCAGGAGGGAGCTTAGAGCTTTGGGCACGTGCCATTGCTTCCTTTACAAGCTAATCAGAGGAGGGTGCAGCACACACACCCCCTTGCCAGGGATGATGCCTTGCTGGCCACCAAGCACCACAAAGCCATCCAGTGAGGCACCACGATCCTCACAAGGGACACATCTCCATACATCCAAGGTGCTGCTGGGTCCCAGGGCACAGCCAGATTACACTTCTCTAAGGCACCTGAGGAACAAGCTTATGGGCTAGCACTAAAGCCTCTCCTTTTCTAGGGATCAGCACAGCTCTCAGGAACAATCCTGATACAGCACCCCCACTGGAGCCTTGCATTCATATCCTCCATCCCAAGAGAACTGACCCAACACTTAACAGGCTCAAGAGCAAGACTCTCCATGGGAAAAGGATTGTTCCATAAAGAATGGAATTCATGGAAATCAAGAGACTGATAACACTGCACAAGACAGCAGGGGAGAGACTCCTGTAGGAGCCTGCTTTGATTCAGCCCTAGAGCAAACCATGTAACAGGAACACGACCATTTAGGAAAGGTTTCCACTCACAGCTTGGGGCCAAGCTACACTTCACGTCTCTGCATCATCACATCTTGATGTGGACAGGACTCAGCCACAATTCCAGACCTCCCCTTAATGCATCTCAGGAGCTCAAGAGCAGCTTAAGCTCATTGTGGAGACACAGCAACTGGAAT